>NC_055978.1:26645066-26872566 GCF_018492685.1 Alosa sapidissima | reverse complement strand
CTTTGACTGCATCTGTCATGGGGGCATAAAGCTGAGAGAGTGAGATAAAGAGAGATGAAGGTGGAGATGGAGGTGTCCCATCACCTCCATTCAAATGTGTGTGCCCGTGTGTGTGTGTGTGTGTGTGTGAATCCCTCTGCTTTTACTCATACTCTTTCATTACTGCTGGTTTCACTTCAGATCACTGCAGTCCGGTGACACGTTTATCACTACAGTGATTCATCTGCAGCAAAAGCAGGTTAAGGTCACTGTGTGCGTCATTCCTCAACGCATGTGTTGTGTGTGTGTGTGTGTGGTAGTATATATGAGTGTATGTGTGTGTGTGTGTGTGTGTGTGTGTGGTAGTGTATATGAGTGTATAGCGCTTGTGTGTGAGTGTGTTAAGTGTAGGTCATGTTAAATGCAGATTATGTAAGACAGGAAATAGAAGTTGTGTAGTTGTGGTATTTGAAATCCCCTTGCAGCCACAGGGAGAGGAGTATGGATGCGGGCACCTCGTGCTGGGCTGCTGTAGCTGCTCTGTTAGAAGCAGGAGCGATGGTAGTGTGGGAACATTACTTTGATATGGGACCAGTGGAGGCAGCTGGTTTTAAACGTAGTGGACGAAGCTGCGGATAGCTATCAGTTTGTACCATATGTCCTGTAGCCAAGGGTTAGCGTACAGCAGATAAAATACTCGTACTGATCTGAAAGAAAACAGAAACCAAATATAACAAAGCAGAGAGTTTTTGTCTCATATGAAGTGTTGTCACTGGTGAGTTTTCATTATGATAAAAGATATTCAGCTCTATGTAGGACTGATATTCTCACCAGTGACATTGGCACTATGTATTGGCAAAGTTTTCTATTATTACTATGGTGTGTGTGTGTGTGTGTGTGTGTGTGTGTGTGTGTGTGTGTGTGTGTGTGTGTGTGTGTGTGTGTGTGTGTGTGTGTGTGTTGTGTGTGTGATTTCCTTCATATCACTCTCCAGGATGTTTATTTTTGGCAGTAAAACAGGAAAAAATGCTCAGACCTACTGCAAGTGGTGATTATAGTGCTGCATCTACTGTATATTGAGCAAATATTAAAGCAACACCAAAGAGTTTTTTGTTTCTTAAAATAATGTTTCCAAAATCGTTTCAGTGGTTCATTAACTCGTAACAGGATGAATGGCACTTCTGCATTCGTTTTGCGACCATCTATCTGCTATAACCGCACTATGCAAGTTTGCCAGATCATCATACTTTCATAACATCATGCAACATACCGGGACTCTACCTTGGCTGTGGACATCGTTATTTCCAAAGCCGCTGCTGGATAAACAAATAGCGTGCCTGCAACAGAGGAAAAGTGCTTTGGTGGGTGCTTTAACAAACTCTTTCACACTGACCGACCAGGTGGTTTAATTTGGTTTACTTGTTTTTAAATTGAACAAAGTGTGCTATCTGGAAACAAAGCTAATGTAACAATTACTAGTCATACTTGAGGAGAGATAAGTAGCCATGTTTTCTCCTGTATTATATCTCCTATAGAAATCCTATTTTCTTCTCCATTATAGATGTGAAACGTTGTACCATTTGTACTCTTCTAGCTTGTTTGTAACCAACTCACTGCTACAATATGAACACTCTTGTGTCTGTGGCTGCCATTTCTATTTGTTCCTCACACTCCTTCAGTATACTGTATGTTTTAGAATTTGTGATACTCATCAGAAGATTGACCAAAATCATGCTACATTCGGCAGTAAAGAAATGAAAATTGACTATGAGCATGGTTTTAAAGTAGACATGCTGTACTGTACCATGTAGCCAGTGGAGAGGGGCTTTAGAGCCTTTAACTGTAGCCCTTCTGTTAGGCAGTATGTGTCATGTGTGAATGGGTGAATGTTAGGCATTACTCTGTAAAGCACTTTGAGTGCTCGGATAAGTAGAAAAATGCTATATAGATGCAGTCCATTTACCATTTACCAAAGCCACGGTTTCAACAAGTTCTTCCCAAACGGTGCACTCTGGTCTGAAGAAACATAGAATACATGATTTATGGCTTAGTAGGCTACTTTTTTACTTGACATGGGACACTGAAAATTAAGTATTCACTACAAGTAAATTAAATAAATAAATGAATACATTAATAAGTAAATTCACTATCTTTTATTTTTCTGTATGTTTATTGTGTATATGTCTATTCTGTTGCTTTCTTTAGTGTGGCAATAGCAGCTTACTTTCTTTGTTTCCTAGTGAGTACAGGAATGCATGAATGCTGCATCTGCAGTGTCCTGTGTTTGTCCAGACCCAGTGTGTCTGACCCCACGCTCAGCCCACAACACTTCAGTACTTACTGGACTCATTTTACTCATTTTTTAAACTACTATACGCCCTGGTCAAACTCTATTTAGAATCCCTATTATTTAGTCATTTGGGAGCTTACAAATCAGCCAAATGCTCTTCTTGTGCTGGAAATATAAGAATGTTTGACACATTTGAGTACACATTTGTATGCTGATCATCTCATGGTTTAAAAATCCCTGAACTCTTTTTTTGAGGAAACACTACGTACATATTGTGCCGTCATTCTGTTTTGACCAAAAGTCTCTCTCTCCTGTTGTAGTGTCCTGTTGTGTTTCCTATCTTGGCAGCACATGCCACCCCTGTCTTGTGTCTGCTGTCAGCATAATCCTGACCACCTCTCTCTCTCTCTCTCTCTCTCTCTCTCTCTTTCTCTCTCTCTCTCTCACACTCTCTCTCTCTCTCTCTCTCTCTCTCTCTCGCTCTCTCTCTCTCTCCCTCCTCCCTCTCCCCCCTCTCTATCTTTCTCCCTCTCTCTCCCTCTCTCTCTCTCTCTCTCTCTCTCCCTCCTCCCTCTCCCCTCTCTCTCTCTCTCTCTCTCTCTCTCTCCCTCTCTCTCTCTCTCTCTCCCCAATAGTGAACAGCCTGGCCCGCTCCAAGTACTGCTGACGAAAACCCCCCACCAGCTCTGGGACACCAATCAGGACGCTGCCCTTGCCCTGCCCTCCCGTTCCCTCCCTCAGTCCCCCACCTCCACCAATCAAGTCCCATCTTTCTCTCAGAGTCACACAGCAATCACCTCCCCCGCCTCCACACAGCAGTCGCCCAATAGCCATGTCGTACCCGGAAGTCATTACGATTGGCCGAGCTCCGCGGAGGAGGCGGGGCTGAGGGAGGATGAACGCTGGGAGGGCATCAGGTTGTCCGACATCCTGCAGGCCTCAGGTGTGTCCATCCGGCCCCTCCGCAAGCACCTGGCCATCTCCCTGCCCTCGCTGCCGCTGGACGCCTGGAGCCTGCTGGGGAGGGTGGAGCAGCAGAGCCAGGCCGCGGGGCCAGACGGGCCCCCTCCACCCCCTCCACCAGCTCCCCAGCCCCCCCACCCCGAAGATGGAGAGAAGCGAGGGAGGAGAGAGGAGGCGCAGAGCCGAGATGGGGAGAACCACCTGCGCCTCCCGTTGTGGCACCCGCTCAACTCCGCCCCCCAGCGCTCCCCCGGCCTATCCCGCGCCAGCCCCAGTCCTTTGACCCCGCCCAGGCCCACGAGCCATTGGTCATCCTGGAGCCTGGACCGCCCTGATGCCGTGGTGACGCCGTACATGACCCCCCCTGACAGCACCTGGGTCCCCTGCTCCCCAGCCTCCGAAACCGGCCATTCATTCAGTTCCAGGACACAGGGAAGCATGTCCTGCCCTGACCCCTGGTCCCGCACGCCAGACCAAGGAAGAGAGATGCGCAGTGCCCCCGACCGCAGTACGGGCTCTGGAGCTGACCTGGAGCCTGTGGAACAGGAGCTCTCCGAGCTGGACTCCCTCTACCAAGCTAGTCTGATGGCCCAAAGCAGCCCAGCTTCAGCCCTCCCTGCTGCCGGACCCAGAACAGGTAGGGATGTGCTGTGGTCAGTGGTCAGTGGTGGGAATGGGTCACAGGGTAGTAGATGTGTCTAGCTTCCAGGGGATATCAAGACTCAATTTAGCACCACTAATATAAAATGGTAGTTAGGTTTATTTGTTATATTTGAAAGCTTCACACACATTCATAGAGAACATAACTAAAATTTTGTAAGTGTCCACAAAATGTTGTCAAAGTGGTTAGCTAGATAAACACTACTTAACACATGTAGCATCTGTTGAGGTTACAGGCCAGTGTCATATATTGATTCTTGAGATCTAATATTGAATAAATGAATAGTCCACATAATGCTGAATAGTTAATGTAGTAACTAAATCTTAAATACAAAAAACATGTTCTCCAGTGCCTCACTTGCTTGGGCTTGAAACATGATTTGAATACAGGGTATTTCACTATGAATAAAACATCTAATTCATTAATTCCAGAGTGAGCTATACTGTAAGTGAATGTGAAGGATTGTTTGAAAAATCAGTGTCTGTTAACGAAGCTGTCTTCTGTGAATGAAGTGGTCTTCAGAAACCATAGATGTGAGCGTTGAATCAAATTGCATATTGATCATTTCGCATCGCATTACAAAACTGAGACATTTAGTTTTACAGCTACATGCACTCGTGATCAGATTAATCTACTCACGGCAAGACACAGTGCAATACAAAATGTTACAAAATGTTCCAGTTATGCTGTTCCTTGTAGCTCCATATTTCTTCCAGAGATGCCCTACATGGTCCCTGCTAAATTAACATGGGTGTGTGTTTAGTGATGCTGCAGATATTTGGGGCTGAGGGATTATTCTTCGGGATATGAAAAAGGAGATGTTTTGTGTATTTGGTGTGCAGGAGAGTTTTGTGTTATGGTGGCAGCAAGGGCATGTTGATTCTGACTGCAGGCTAAGTGTGTTGTGAGGATGAGCAGGAGGGATGTAATACATGAACAGGGAACAGGGAGTGTGTGTGTAGTGGGATGTTTTTGTGTGGGTGTGCGTGTGCGTGTGCGTGCGTGCGTAGTGGGATGTTTATGTGTGGGTGTGCGTGTGCGTGCGTGCGTAGTGGGATGTTTTTGTGTGGGTGTGCGTGTGCGTGCGTGCGTAGTGGGATGTTTTTGTGTGGTGTGTTTTGCAAGTAGTTGAAGAATTTACAATCCCTGTGTTGAGAGCACTGGCATCTTCATTGTGTAAAGTGCTGACACAGGAAGACTATCCTCTGGTGGCATTTTGGGCCAGATATACTAACATTTACAGTGATGCAATGCAAACCCTCTTTTTGGCATCAAAGTGAGTGTCTCAACTGACATCTTACACCTATATTATGGTGAGAGCTGCTGAGATGATACATAATCATGATTTTTGCCTTATTTCTTATACATACATTGTGCGCCTCCTTCTAAAAGCACATTCTTAAACATCACCGCCTTTTCTGTGACTGAGACTGTGTGGATTAACTATGAAATGAGATTTATCCCTCTTTATGATGGATCACATGCTGTTGGAATTAAACGCTTGTGGAAATTGCCGCTATAAGTTACACAATGTACTGTACCTCCATGCATGCCTTGTCACTAATTTGTCCTGACCTCTCTCAGTAAATCTCAAGTTAATTCAGCGGGGACGTGTGTTGTGTCCAATGGAGTTAGAGGACAGGAGGAGGGTGCTGTGCATCAGGATGACTCCTGCAGTGTGTCTAAAGTGTGACTCTGCCCCTTGGTCCAGTGGCACCGGCGGCTCGTAAGCTGATGATTGGGCGTGGACGCTCTCGGACCCCCACTGCTGAGATTGAGCGCAGCGCTTACGGACCCCCAGGCTGCCCCCGCCCCCCCACCTGGGTCAATAATGTAAGAGTCAAGACCACCCTCTGCCACTTTTAATCTTTCCTTTCTTTCTTTTTTCATCCCCCTCTCACCAGTTCCATCTTCATTTCTAAGCTCCATCTTTCTCTCTCTCTCTATCTCTCTCTCTTTCTTTCTTGCTCTGTTGCACTCTGTCACTCCCAGATGCCTACATATTCTTTCCACAGTGTGGTTACAAGGTCTGTTGGGTACACTTAGCACAAGTTGTTTTGACAACAGGATGTGTGTGCATGTTGTTTCGTAACCTTTAAGAGCAACTGTTCCCAGATCCACTGTTTCAGTCCCTCTGCTGACGATCAACAAAGTGAACTGTAAACAACTATTTACAGTGTAATGTGTGAATACTCTGTCTGTGCCAGTTTGTGTTCGTACTCTCCATGCATGTCTTTGTGTGTTGGGGTACATATGTGTAAACATCTTTTTGTGCGTGTTTGTGTTGTGCGTGCGTGCATGTTTTTGTCTGTGTGTGTGTGTGTGTGTCTGTGTGTGTGTCTGTGTGTGTGTCTGTGTGTGTGTGTGTGTGTGTGTTAGTCTGCGTGGGGCCTGAAGCTGGAGCAGCGTGCTGTGCAGGAGGGGGAGGGTGATGGTGATCAGATGAGACGCTTCGCTCGCAGTCTGAGTGGCACAGTGATTGGCCCACACCACACCCGCTTGGCTCTGTCCCGCAGCTTTGTGAGTTTACACACACACACACACACACGCACACACATGCACACACAAACACACCACTCACACACACACACACACTCACACACTTGCGCGCACACACACACACACACACACACACACACGGACACACACACACACGCACATACATGTATTCGCATAGACTCATACACACACATACACAAACATATGCGTGCTCACCTATATGCATATGCACTCACTCACACAAACACAGATACGCATCCACACAGCTGCACACACACACACACACACACACACACACACACTCTGTCACTCTCATTCGCACACTCAATGCACACACATGCATTTACATTCATTTATTACATATTCAGTAGCAAGGCTGTTCAGATAAGCCCAAAACAACACACTGGACTGAAAACCAGATGCATTCATAAATCTAATGCACTGATTAATGGTAGATATGGAAGCCATAGGCACACTCTGCATTTTGCATTAATTGAACAGAATCACGTGTAAACACACGCGCGGGCAAACACACGCACACTCTCCAGCGCCTGCCCCTCTTCTCTGCCATCTCCTCAGCGCCACGCTGCCCCCCTGTGTCTGTGAAGTGTAACTGTCGCTGCAGATGGGAGAGAGCTTCCTCCTCCACCTGCCTCTGTGGCTCAGCAAAACATCGCTACCATTTGCTGTCATTAACTGTTCATCTCTCCCCCCCTTCTGTCCCTTATCCCTCTCTTTCTTATACCTTCTCTCTTCCCCATGTGTGGGTGAATGCTCTTTCTGTGTGTGTGTGTGTGTGTGTGTGTGTCTGTTTGTGAATTCTGTAGAAGACTACAGAGGACCAACATGTGTTTTGCACGTCTCTCTGCTTAGCTCATTCCAACCACCTATCTAATAACCATCATCATCATCACCACCTCCACCATCATCATCACCACTCTGCTCTTCCTCCTCCATCACCTCCATGAGCTCCATCCAGCCCACCCTCATCTCTTCCTCATCTCAGCCCAGACACAGTTAGATGTTGATGGGCAGCTTGGGTCACTCAGCCCCTGTCTGCAGCTGGACGTGCCGGTGGAGAGGAAGGTAAAGGCTGTCCTTCATGGCCTTTTACTGGTACACGAGCATGAATCACCCCTCCATACTGACCAGCCCTCTCCACTTGGTGTTCATCCCATGGTATCCTCCTGTATGTCTTATTATGACATTTTCCGTTGGCGTTTGTCTGTAGTAGTTCTTTGTGTTTGTGTGTGTGTGTGTGTGTGTGTGTTTGTGTTTTCTTTCTTTTGGTTGGTTCCGGAGCCTGCCCGTCACTCTCCGCCGTCCCTCCCTCCTGCAGGATGCGTCGCGCGGCTCCGGCAAGTTCTGGCTGTGCCTGACGGGGGTGCGTCTGTCTCCGTGGCCTGGAGCTGGTGACCGGGCGGAGTTCCAGTGATCCGCCGCCACCACCGCGCTCCGGCACAGGCACCCTGGAGGGCCGTCCCCCTGCTGGGGGTTCGTCAGTCCTCCTCCGTTGGAAGATCTCCCCCCCCTCCCCCCCAAGCCGACCCCTCCAGCAGAGCCACCGGACCCTCCAGTGGTGGCCCAGACCTGGCCCAGACCTCGAGTGGTGGCCCAGACCTGGCCCAGACCTCGAGTGGTTGACCCCTTCTACCCTCAGAGCTCCAGTCCGCTGCAGTAGCACTCAGCTTTAGCGTATATATGCCTCCAGCACTCAGCTCCAGCTCCAGCTCCTGTCCTGCAGTCTCAGCTCCAGAGCTCTGTCCTCAGCTTTAGCACCAGTATTGGCCCTAGTCCTCAAGTCCAGAGCTCCAGCTCCAGCTCCTCTAGCAGCGCCTCAGTCTAAGCCCTCCGCTCCAGCTCCACCTCCAGCCTCTGAACTCCAGTGTGAAACAGGCGGGACGACGCTGCAATTTGTCAAAGGAAGATCCCCTGCTCAGCTCAGCTCCGCTCCGCTCCTCTCCTCTCCTCTCCTCCCTCTCCTCTCCTCTCCTCTCCTCTCCTCCCTCACTCCCTGAAACTGTATGGTCTTTGGCCGTCACACCCTCTGTCACACCTCTCTGTTTCTCTTGCATTAGTCTCAGCGGTTCCGTTCTTCCAAGCTCCTCTCCTGTCTGTTACTCTCTCAGTGCCCCGACTGTTCACAGCTGCAGGGCTTGTTCTGTCTCTGTCCCGCTAGTTTAGAGGGGGCTTGTGCTCCTCCACCTCCTCAAGTCCCGCTTGCTGTCTCACAGGAGGAGTGACTCCCTGGCCCTCCCACCAGCGCTCACCAGGACAGAACGTCCGGAGCTGCTGGGGACCGACTTGTGTTAATCTGACCGCATGTGCTCCGAAGGGGACCGATGACCGGGGACCTGGCTGCCCTCAGGGTCACAGATCATGCAGGTCGTGCTGGGAGAGATGGCAGAGACTCCTCCTCCTTCTCCCCTCTCTCTCTGGTCCTGCTGCAACGAGTCCCACACAGCACCCCCCCCCCCCCTACACACACACACACACACACACACACACCTAACCCCCCCTCCCATCCCCCCACCCCCTGCTGGGCCACTTCTCTTAATTAAAATGTCTAACAGGAAGTGGTAGGAGAGCCTGAGTTTGCCCTGTAGCCTGCTGGCTCAGTTTTTTATATCACTGATTTCCATTTAGGAACGTCCCTTTCCCTAGCCAGTGCTGACACCATAGTTAACATAAGAGATTGTGTGTGTGTGTGTATGTGTGTGTGTGTGTGAGGTATGTGAGGGGACAGAGGATATGTGTTTGCCCAGTGGGAGCTCCGACAGTTTGCTCATTCCCCTAATGAAGGCGCAGACCTCGTCACTAAATTTAATCAATGAATATTCCATCACATCAGAGCAACCCAGAACAGCCCCGTTGCCCTCTCCTGTACCCAGAAACACTCCCACACGGCCTCTTTAAACATCTCCTTTTGTAGCGGGCAGGGCAAGTAGTGCAAGCTGCATTGATGTATCCACAGAGTACTTTGGAAAACGATTTGAAACAGACTTATCTTGAAGCGCGGACCGTTTTCTACGTCGTCCACTTCTCTGCTCTCAGGCTTTTGAGGAGCAGGCACGTGCGTCGTCCACCCTCCCCCTCCAGGGGTGGTGAAGATGGTCTGATGGACATTTTAATCCCTCTGTATCTTACATGGGCATTTCCTGTAGCACATTAACTCCTACCCATAGTGTTACAGGCAGGACTGCTTTGACTTGACTGACCATAACACGTATAACTTACTTTGTGTAAAGATGAAAAATAACGATGCAAAAGCTGATGCCATGGGATTTAGTGCAGGGAAGGGGGACATTTAAGTATGCTATGACATTCTGGAATGTTCTTTCTGTTTTAAGGTAATAATTGTTATATGCATTAAGACAAGTATAGTACACTTCAGAAGTGTAGAAAACTGCTAACTGGAGAAAACTGCTATTTTTTCATTCCATTGATGGTTCTCCCATTTGTCCTGGGAGATAAAGCTTCCTGTTCTTTTTCTTTCCTGTCATATTTCCTGTTTGGAGAAAAATGACACAGTGGCAGGTAAACGTATGATGAAATGGCACAGGAAAGACACCAGAGAGGAGGTTAGCACCTTTGAGCTTTGAGGAAAGGATTGAGCATCCTTACAAGACATAATCATTTTTTTCCTGTAATGCTTTAACATTGGCCCCCATTGTAATTAAAACACAAACACACACACACACAAACACAAACCCACGTACACCCCTCCCACACACACACCTACTGTACACACACATAGACACACACAAACGCAAAGACACTGTACACATTATGTTTCGGCCTCCTATGAATTCTTTGGGAGCTGATTAGCTTTTTGCACAACAGTGGGACAGTGATGAAGAAATAATATTTAAAGTAGCCAAATACCATAACCTGCGTGTGTAATCCTGTTGTATTGTAGAGTTATATGACCTGTCTTACTTTTCTTATAGTTAACATATAATGCAACAGACTCGTCTCTTCTATAGTACTGGAGGGTAAGGAAACTAGTTATTTGACATAACCAAAGAATGGTACTAACATCATGAAGTGTCTCAAATGGACAAAAGAAAGAAAGAAGGCTTTAGTTCTGTTTTCTTTTTTGATTTGTTCAGTTCCAGTCCTTTCTTCCTCTGAGGGATTTTGTTGGTGAATGTAGCATGTCAGGTGCAGGAGTACCCTATGCAAATGCCCCTCCCAAGACAACCAGCAAACAGCCACTCCGTGGACTTCAAGGTCATTCTGTTCTCATTTTTAAACTCAAAAACATGTTCCCTCTGACTGGTTGTTCCCAGAATATCTCTAAATGTCTTTAAGTCTGTATATCTGGCCAAACAGACAGAACAGGAAGGATGAGGATGGAGAGATAGAGTAAAGAAAAGCATTTCCAGTGGTTTTCCAGTTGGGGATTCATTTGTAAGTGCTTTTTGGGGGGTTGAGGGAACTTGTATTTTTGCAATAAAGTTATTACCAATGCACTCCAGCATATGTGCTGTGCGGATCTGCTCCCATTTATTTACCTTCATTCATTTAGTACTGATCCAAGACCTGCTGATTTGCTGACTTTTAAAGGGCGTTATGGAGTTTTAATGTATACTAGTGAGCTACCTGCCTAAAAGCCAAGGCATGCAAAAACACCACAAACAGCTCAGTTGGCAGTGATCAAAAGAGTCACTGAATTTCAGAGTCATAACTAGCAACACGTAACTAGTGCTACAGAAAACAACACGTAACTAGCGCTACAGAAAACAACACATAACTAGTGCTGGAGAAAGCAACACATGACTTTGGGTGTTTGGCTGGATAGCGGCTATGGCACCTTTATAAAAGATGAGAAAAAGTTATTTCATGCGATGTCTGTGAGGCTACTTCGCGAGTAGTTCCTAGAGAAGAATGGGCGGCCACACTTTATGTCGGTCTGCCTCATGTCTAAATAGCAGCGTGTTTGGTGAAGGTGTCGCGGACCGAATTAAAATAGCCTAGTCAGCGAAATCAGAAATCAGAGAAAACTGCGCTGAGAACGTTGTAGGCGGATATTAGACCTACCTGCTGTTGGTCTAGACATATGTATGCCTTAAACTCGTATCCTGTCATTTAGAAACAATGCTGTGGTCTAGTCTAGTCATCAACAAAAAAATGAACGGATTGCAAAAAAAAAAGAATGGATTTTGCGTGACATTTCTTGAGTGTGCGTGAGAGCGTGAGATTGGTGCTGAAAGCGTGAGTGTCACGCCAGATGCGTGAGAGTTGGCAACCCTGCACATGACTAGTGCTACAGAAAACAACACGTAACTAGTGCTACAGAAAACAACACGTAACTAGTGCTACAGAAAACAACACGTAACTAGTGCTGGAGAAAACAATACGTAACTAGTGCTGGAGAAAACAACACATAACTAGCAACACATAACTAGCGCTGGAGAAAACAACACATAACTAGCAACACATAACTAGCAACACATAACTAGCGCTGGAGAAAACAACACATAACTAGCAACACATAACTAGCGCTGGAGAAAACAGCACATAACTAGCGCTGGAGAAAACAACACGTAACTAGTGCTGGAGAGAACAACACGTGTTCATCTGTTCTTCACCTGGCCATCATGAACGCCTACATGCCACCAAAAATAGTTGCTTGAAAACCAGCTCAAAAGTGGCAGTGTGTCACTTTATGTTAAACAAAAAGTACTCCACTGATTTAAGCAAAAAACATTGTTAGGACTTTAAGGTCGGATGAGATTTTGTACACTTGTGTTTTGACACATTGTTGAAAATATTAAATTAAATTTCATTAATTTGTTAACTGTCAATAACAAAAGTTGTCTGAAACTAGACTTGCACCATGTGCTATTTCTGTATTCTTTTTGAACGGATAGCACGGATACTTTGAGCTCGGTTTTCACAGAGCATTAGATGGGTTTAATCATTT
The DNA here is from genome assembly GCF_018492685.1 of Alosa sapidissima. Lineage (NCBI taxonomy): Eukaryota > Metazoa > Chordata > Actinopteri > Clupeiformes > Clupeidae > Alosa > Alosa sapidissima. The sequence continues at coordinate 26,860,245 of NC_055978.1, read as the reverse complement.
CAAACGCTGAAACCACACATAATCTTTCCCACCCACATTTAGGCCAGACTCCTCTGTGACTTTCCCCAGATGGGTGTTGTAACATGTCTGCCAGGGGGCTTAGTTAAATGTGGTTAGCTATATATTTAAAAAAAATATATTTTGGGGTAATATATGTGGTGTCACAATTTTTCTAGGCCTCATGCTAGCATGAGTATGCATAAAGTCACTTTTCTCTCAAACTCCTAAATTTTTATTTAATATCTAACAGAAATGAATGTTGTATTTTAATTTCACTATGACCACCATGTTGCAGTAACCTTGCAAGCCCCCAGCATATCTACCATTATTAAACTGGGACTCCAGCAATTTATCACACCCTTAGATCTCTTATCTCTCTCCCTCTAAAGGTGTTTTTGCGGAAAAAAATCCCTACTGTATGTGGCCTTAAAATTACTATATATATATAGTATACTCTTTTGATCTCGTGAGGGAAATTTGGTCTCTGCATTTATCCCAATCCGTGAATTAGTGAAACACACTCAGCACACAGTGAACACACAGCGTGGTGAAGCAGACACTCTAATTCCAACGCAGTGAGCTGCCTGCTACAGCAGTGAGGGGTTAGATGCCTTGCTCAAGGGCACTTCAGCCGTGCCTACTGGTCGGAGTTCGAGCCGGCAACCCTCCGGTTACAAGTCCGAAGCCCTAACCAGTAGGCCGCGGCTGCCCCAAATTGTGACAAAGACTTACTGTAAGTGTAGCAAAGATTTACGCCTTCCTCCTTATTTCGGGTGTTGGGATCTATCTCTCTATACAAACTGTCCCAGGTACTCAGGATTTGTTCTGTAACCTTATGACACACTAATGAACTGATGCCTGAATTGGCCCACCTGGGCTATGATTGATCGAAATGTAGAAATGTGTGGTAGGAGCAGGCTTTACTCAGTTTCTTACCTCTTTTTAGAGTGCTTGGCCAAACGTATGAGTAACATCAAAGAAGAAAAAGGCTGCTTTTTGCATACAATTGTGTTCATTGCACACTATACAATAAACTGTGCAATGAACACATTTGTATGCAAAGTGCAGCCTTTTTCTCCTTTGGTCGAAACGTAGATCCAAAAGAGAAATCCTCAGCCATGACATTAGACTCATTCGACTTCACGCAGCACTGCGTAGGTCTGGCTTAATGTGATTCATGCGTTATGTTAAGTCCAGCATGCATCACGTCAGCCAGATTAGCACAGCTCTGCATTAAGTCGAATGAGCCTATTGACTGCTTATTTCACTCATGATATGTCTGAGTAAAACATAGAAGACATCAAACAAACAAGTTAACAAGGTTTAAAACTTGATTTTCACCATCGGGCGCCGAAATACCACCCTCAGTGTGTTTGGTTTAGATTGAAAACTTTACTTACTTATCAATCTGAAGTGTTAACTCTTTCAGGGTGGTCCCAAGTCATATATTTGTTTATGAGAATGGACTCGACCCTGAAACCCACTGCCTTTCTCCTGTCCTAACATGCTGACTACTGTAAGTTAACCATGAGTCATGTCCTCACTGAGGCAATGGACCAACCTGAACCTCTAAAACTTTCATATTTCTTGGGTGTCTGCATTACAGGTAAGTGTGATTCCACTAGTGTTTGAATATGCATTAGGTTAGTTTGGTATCTCAGGCATGTAGCTACCCCCATATCCCAGTCATTAGCCATGCTGAATGAGTGAAACCCAGTGGTTATGAATTGTTGTTAATACAGCTGGTATGTGTGTATGAAAGTTAAAGGGCGATTTTGCTCTTTGTCCTCTCAGCAGGGAATCTTCTAGCCTTATCCACCAGGTGTCAGCAAGGACCCACTTGTGGAGACATCGCTCTTGGCAGGGGTAGCCGCTATAATGTGTGGCAAGTTAACAGGACAATGCGGCTCACATCACAACCTAAATGTCTACATGCGTACAAGCGTGTAAGTGGAGGGGGATGTTGAGAAGAAAAGACGATTAGAGAATTTCAATTGCAGTTCTTCAGTGTGTTGACCTTTCAAGACAGGTGGTAGCAACAACACAAATGTAGAACAGTGCCACAAATAAAGAGAAATGCTGATCTCCGCTTCATTCACAATCATTGTATTAATGCACATGCACTTGAGTGCTTTCGGTTCCTTAGCTTTCGGTTGATCTGAACAGCAACCTGAATGACACAAAGCCATGCTCTGCATTCCCATTGTTTTGGTGTTGATGAAAATGTCAAATTAAACAGGCTCTCTCTGGGGGGAGCACAGCAAGAGATGATCGGGGAGGGAATCAATATTCCTTCTCTGTTGTTTGTTTACATGTTCTCCAGGAAATTGTGCAGGGCAACTTTGTTTCTTCTTTTTTTTTCAAGCGATGAGTTGTTTACTTATCCCAAGGGGGCCATGTTGATGTTCTGTTTTTAGTGTTTCACCCTCTTTCTTATCATGACTAAGGGGAAATAAGGCCCACTCATTGACACTGAGTGTAAGTGAATAGTCTGCAGTGCAGCTCAGCAAAAGCAAACAGCTTGTGTTTTTTAAAAGTGGATATCAAAGGGGTAAATATACTCTTTATTTTCTACAGCAGACCTCGTCTCAGGCTGTGCTGCACAGGGGGGAGTGTTTCTTCTGCAGCCCATCTTACTCAAAGAGCATGCTGTAGAGTGCAAGGCCATAGAATAAGCACAGAGGTCCACAGGATGTGCTTTTGTTGTGGATCTTTTGTTGAAGGTAAATTCTTCCTCCTCTGTGGCACTACCTTTACAGAAATTTCAGGTTTCTGATGAACAGAAGTCATATTATTTTCACATGCAAATTAGGTTGCGGTTAACTTTTGGCAATGTTGCAGCAAATTTGCGGCAAAGTCATGTGCAAATTAGGTTTGTCACCAGAAGTTCACTGGAAGTTTGCCATTATTGGCTAATAGTCAGGGGGACTATGTGGTTTCTGTGGGATTGAAATGTTAATTTTTGGAGAGTGGTTGGACTGTCTTTAGAGGTCATTGAACATGGAGAAAAATGATGTCTCCATTTTTTTTACCTGTTTTAACCCTATTTCTGTGAATTTGTATATTTCACTATAATTAACACCATACATTTCGCCTAAATCACTGGCTATGTTGAATAAAGTGCACAAAACAGTTATTTTCTTATTTTTAACAGTATGATTGTATGTCAGTATTATGATTGTATGTCAAACAATTAGAGATAAGATCAATAACCAATCAGTTTCACCAAATACACATACTCCATTGCTGAGATGAGACCTCAAACAACATTTAATTCATTTACATATACACAACATATTAGATCTCACCTCCACAATTTCCTCATCAAAATCTACTAGTCTACTACTACAACTAGTCTACTAGACCCTATTCCTACTCACCTTCTTAAGACTGCTCTCCCCTTCCTAGATAATGTTTTGCTCTAGATTATAAATAATTCAATGCTATCAGGGCATGTACCGCAGTCGTTTAAGACATCTGTTATTAAGCCCTCCCTCAAAAAACCTAGCCTTGTATCGATACTGGTCTTCCTGGACCTCAGCGCTGCCTTTGACACCATAGACAATGACATACTACTTACAGGCTTGTAGGCTTGAAAATTTGGTAGGCATCAAAGACTCAGCACTCGCTTGGTTAGATCAGTGTTTTTCAACCACTGTGCTCAACCACTAGTGTGCCGTGAGAGATCATCAGGTGTGCCACAGAAAATTACCCAAATGTCACTCACTGGTCCAGAAAAGCAACTGTTGCATCAAAGAATTTACAACCACATACTCTCATTGATTGTATGATTGCACTATTTGTGGTATGCAGGCATTGTACAACGAGGGCCCCATATCCAGTATTCACAGAACCATCACAGATCCAGTTCAAAACAACAATTAAATTAGATATAGTCACCTACAAATGAAACAGAGGGCGCTTGTTATATTGAACAGGTCTTGCATAGAAGCCATAATAAGGCCATATCTGTGTATTATTTGAAATTTTAGGCTATGGTATGTTTATTTTTTCTTCACACAGGATTAGTGTGTTAGTGTGCCGTGGGACATTTTAAGTGTCAAAAGTGTGGCACAAAAAAAGGTCGAAAAACACTGGTTTAGATCATACCTTCCTAACCGTCAACAATTTGTACTGGTCCATAATAAACCATCTACCCAGATTATGGTAAAATGTGGAGTGCCTCAAGGCTCAGTACTGAGGCCCCTGTTGTTTAGCAGATGATGCATATCTATACCTCTCTATAAAACCTGATGAATTAACACTGTTAGCCAAACTTGACACATGTATAAGAGATATAAAGACATGGATGACGAATAATTTCCTGCTTTTGAACTCAGATAAAACAGAAGTCATGGTTTTAGGTTCTAAAAAGATGAGGGATATCCTATCCACATCACAGGCTACATATAGTGATCTTCCACTGACCTCATCCACAAGTGTTAAAAACCTAGGAGTTATAATTGACCAGGACCTAGCACTAAGTAATCACATAAAACAGATCACCAAAACTTAATTTTACCATTTAAGGAACATTTCAAAGATAAGAAAGTCCTTATCCTTACCAGATGCCGAGAAATTAATGTTTTGTCATCTCAAGGATAGACTATTGCAATGCTATTGCAATGCTATTATGCTGGCTGTAACAATACCTGTCTAAAGAGCTTACAGCTTATACAAAATGCAGCTGCTCTCACACACAAAAAATATGAACATATTTCCCCCATTCTAGCATCTTAACACTGGCTACCTGTTAAAAGTCATTGACTTCAAAATATTACTTATAGTTCTTGGTTGGTTGCCTGCATTGAAAGAGGACATCTCATGAAGACGCTCTTTTGTCTGCTTCTGACAGAAGAAGCACTTATCTATGCTGGCAGCAGCTGCTGCTGAACAAGTGTCCCTCTAGATGGACTTGATGCAGTTGCAGGTGTTGCTGCAGGTTCAGAAGATGGTCTACCGCGTCTTTTCTTAAGACACTGAGTCCTGCCTGCTTCACATGATTTCTAGATGCTCACTGTTACAGGTGGATTTGTAGCAGTTCCTGTGCCAAACTGCTTTGTTCTGTTGTAAAATAACTGCACTGTAACAATGTAATCATTGGCTGATCTGTGATACCCATCTCCATACTCTCTCATGGACAAAAACAAGAAATTTGGCATATGTCTCTAGTGATGGGTCATTCACCAGTCCACACATATCTGCCACTGGATACATAGCCCAAAATCTGTTTCTTTTAGAATATGTGTGCTATCACCTGACTAACAGAAAGACACACCTCAGAAACTAGACTGTGCCACCATGAACTATGAAAATGTGCTTGCTCAAATGTAGAAGGCTAGAAGGTCACTAATATCACCAACCATGAAGAACAGAGCACTATGTGCTTCAAGTTATTCGATATTCTAAATTCTATTACTGCCAGCTATCAACAGCCAACTGTCACTGGTAGTCAGGGATGGATTACTGCACGGGCCTACCGGGCCCAAACCCAGAGGCCCAAGGAGTCAGAGGGCCCAAGCCATTGCATGGAATCATTGCCTCAATATCAACACATCATATCAACACATAGGCTATGAATCTGATTGAAATAAAGTATTGGCCATCCCCAAAATGCACCAGAATACAGGAAATCACATCAAATAAATTTAAAAAATGTCCTCCGCAACAATTAGTGGGGGGCCCTTAATACATCTGGGCCCAGGGGCCAGAAAGTTCATAATCCGTCCATGCTGGTAGTGTCTCTCTTTCTCTTTCTCTCTCTTACACACACACACACACACACACACACACACACCTGTCTGTTTGTCTAGCTGATCCTTTACCCTTTCTTTTCTTCACACTTACATAGGCTTCAGAAGGGCTTACAGACTTCAGCTGGTACTATGTAAAAGTCTATTAAACTTGATTTAACAGAGATCTCGGCACTTTGTGCTCTGAAATTTTTTTTTATAATGTTGTATTGTTTATGTGGTCCACTTTTGCACACTACCTTGTAGAATATCTTTGCTTTTTGGCACCAAACCCTATGCTATAATACCAGCAATGTGAGGTTTATGGACAAAACACCAAATTTGACCTTTTCTGAATTTGACCTTTGATTTGGGTCCTTCAAAACCTTCAAAAAAAATGGAGACATGTTTTTTTTTACTCTTAAGAACCCCTAGAACAAAGATATATATCTCCAAAAATTAACATGTGAATCCCACAAGCCCCCAAATTAGACACATAGGCCCCCCTACTATAAGCATGGTGGCAAATCACTGGCGAACACATTTGCCACTAGTGGGAAACTTCTCATTGTTGCCAGAACTTTGCTGGAAGTTTGCCTCTAGCGGTAGCCTGACGTTGTCATACTCAAATTCTAGTCAGAATATGAGTCTGATACTGCTCCATTGAGAAGTAATTATGGGGCGTGTTTCAACCAATACAGGGGGGGAATGCCTCTGCACTCAATTGGATAGACCTAACCAATCAGAGCAACAAAATAGCTTACCGTGAGATGTAGGAAGAACACACGAACCATCCTTCTTCTCCACAAATGCCTTAACATTGTTTTCTGGTCTTTTGTAAAAGTTATTGTGCCGTCAATATCTCCTACAACACTCATTTGCGAAATCTAAGAGATACAGAGCAGGGTATTAGGAAAAAACTGATAGCCTATATCCCCTCCGTTTTTAAAAATAATTCTGTTGAACACTGATATGCTACAAACATGTTATAAACAGCTGGGAAAGGCTGTCGCAAATCCCTCGAACAGGTGGTCAATCAGAGATTTCAAATGAACGAGGGAACAACATGTCACAATGCAACACACTGTTTTCCCTTGATGAAAGTGAAACCATGAGTTTTCTTACATCTCAACTTTGGCCAAAGTTTTCAGAAATAATCGTTTTCAGTGATAAAACCTCATTGAAATAATATGCATTTTCCATATGGGGTCTTAGAAGCCTGTCTCCTTCTAGCCACAGTGTTTTTGTTGCAAACATACTGTAATCAACCTAAGTGTGCTCAGATGACGTTATATACGAGGCGCTCACCTGTCCATCATCGCAAAGCCCGATTTGATTGGTCCGCACAGCTCTGGCGCGAGCATAGTTGCTCCACAACGGAGCAATGCCAGACCGAACTTCCCGACCTCAAATGTTGTGGGCGGGACTAAGTTCGGCTGGCACCCAGGCTACTCTAGCTGCCAATATTGGCAAACTTCTGGCAATATTTTCTAGTGAATTCATTTGTTTCCCACAAATCGCCCAGTTTTAATTCCCAAATTTATTTTTTTTAAAGGTACAACCAAACAAAGATAGACTGGGTACACAAACACATTGCAAACACATGATTTAGTCTTGAAAGACGCATTGGCTTCCTTGGGGAATGTTCTGTGATGAGATCAATAACTTTTAGTATACAGGTTTATTTCATTAGTAAACCAATCACATGGTGCAGCTCAGGGGGGTGTGTCTCCTCAGCAGCACATTCAGTTGTAATGTACATATCTGTAGTAGTTTGCTCATGGTATTTTCTTTTTTTTAAATTTTCTCACTGAAAATTTTTCAGTATTTTTTCAGTAGTGTACTTTCCCATCTTTCAACATCTAATAGTCTGACATTAGATGGAGAAAAAAATGAGATAAACTGGCAGCGTGTGGTCTTTATGCCATTTTGTTTGACCCCACCAAAATTTTAGTTGACATGACTCCCAGAGTCGGAAGTCTTTTTTTCTGTTGTTTCATTCTTATATTCTGTCTTTCTTTCTGTCTTTTTTATTCTTTCTTTCTCTTTGTTGCTCCTCAAGATCCCGATTCCTGTACGTGAGCTGCAAACTGATTCAGCTCCTGACAGCGCGTGTGAGTGTGTGTGTCTGTGTGTGCGCGCATGTGTTTGTGAGGCTTGGCTGCACGTGTCGCTGTCTCACGTGCGTGGGGTTGCAGCAGAAGACTCAACGCCTGAATGAAAAACGTCTTGAGAGGCTAAAAATACACTCGACGAGAGCTCCATGCAGCAGGGGAGGAGAGAAATAGAAACAGGAGGTTATTTTTGTCTCAGGATGGTCCTTGTTGAATGTGAATTCCGGGCTTCCTGTTCAATTATTATGGCTCGTTTTTGAGGTCTTTTCTCTTCATCTCACTTTGCAGGTTTATTTTTAGAGCAGAAGCTACCGGAAGGATGATGCATTGGCTGAGTTTATCAGGTGTTTCCTCACACTTACACAGACAACACATCAGTTTCCTAAAGGCGTCCTTTGTGTGGGGTGTGTGTGGGTGTGTGCATGTCAGTTTATGAGTGAGTGAGTGAGTGAGAGAGAGAGAGAGAGAGAGATAGCTGGAAAGAAATGCACTTGAGGCTACTCCTTTCTTATATACAGATGTAAACCTGACAAATTCCTTGACTCATTTTTTGCAAGCAAATGTCCATCACTACCTTAGTGGCATCTCATCATACACCCAAACAAACCCCCGGGGGACCAGCCTCCACTGGAGCAGAGCAGACGCACGCAGAGGCAGCTCAGTATCACTAACACACACACACACACACACACACACACACACACACACTGTCCCCAAAACCTGTCTTTTGTACAGACAGCATATGACTCAAGGCTGATGCGCAAAGTCTGCTTGCGAGCACAGAAAGGTTAGGGGACATCAGTTCACAGTCCACAGACCTTTCCAGAAATAAAGGTTTGAGGACTTGCGGAGGCATTGCGGAGGCAATTTACATTAGCAATTAAGAGCAAGCAAATGTGATCTATTGTAATCGCCTTGCTTTTTCTTAGAACAGTGCTGCCCTTCAGCAGAAACTCATTAATTTATTCAGCTTGTTATCAGATTAATATAGGCATAATTGTTAGATCTCACACATTTGATGGCATGCATCTCCCTGTGACTCCCAGGCTTTTAAGGTATTAAATATACCATATATACATTGGAATTCCAAGAAATCCTGAATTACAGCATATATTTAGAATTGTGTTGCCTAGCAACAGTTTTAATGGGGCCATCACTTTCCCACTGAATTCGTGAAATCTCATTTTTATCTGTAGAATCCTGGGATGACATTTGAAATGTCAGTATTGTTTGCAAATAAATAAATAAGAACCAAACAACAGGAAAATAACACAGAAATGAGAAGCAGATAAAAAAAATGGTGTCTTATTTACTGCCATGTCTGAGGACAGTCATGATGTGACCGCACCGTACACCCACGCACTTTGACTTGCATGACTTCCCTTCCGGCTAATGCTGTCCTGCCCATAGTTCTTATGAGGTTGCATGCACACCTCTGCTGCATCTTAGGAAAAGCAAACAAGAACCACCCAAAGAGTCTCCAGTGGTGTAAATAGATAGGCTTGATGCAGGAGCTTTGGATTTTGACTTCAGGGATCATTTCCGTTTTTTTTTTCCAAAACCGCTGAGCCAAAAGACGTAGGCCTTACTGACAGGCCCCAGATGAAAATGATCAGACTGATTGTCTTCTCCGCTCTAGTGTGAAAGCTTTTCTTTTCCACCTGGCAAGGCCCGTCTCACCGCCGCAGTGAGCTAATCACTTCTGAATCTGCCTGGAACAGACCTCAGGATGAGTCACAGCATGGGAACTCTAATGGCCATGTGATTAGAGGCTCTGGCCCTTGGTCAATACCCCACCGAAGCACTTAAGACAACCTCCTGCCGTTGATGTTGAGGAAATCTGGGCGCCTTTGAAGAATTTGTAGTGTCTTTCTTTGGGCAGAGGCTTCAAATCAGCCAGTAGGTGTCTTGTTGTGTGTGTGTGTGGAACAGGTCCGGTGATGTGCTCATGTGGAATCGGTTGTCCTCGTTTTTAATGGTTTTCAGACACTCCGCATGCGTTGCCTCCACCCACCAACTTCCAGACCTAATGACCTCTTCTATGCCTCTGCTGCCGTTATTTTCCAGTGGCCCTCTTTCCAGGTTAATTAACTACCAGTGCATCATAAGCCTGTGGGCAAGGGTGGGGGTCTGCGGCACAATTGATAGGATCTCCGGGAAAGGTCGATATTTGGCCTGGTGAGACCCAGTTCTTTGAAGTCAGAAGGGGCACATATTCACTCCTACTTCCACCCCACAGCTTTAGGACAGCTCCACGCCACCCTCCCCTCGTCTGGCCCAGGGGTGGAGAAGGCGGGTTTGTGGGTTTGGGAGGAGAGGAGCTGATCCAGAGCAGTTAATTACCAGACAAGTTTTTGCCAAAACTCCCGGGAGAAGGATCCTGCTCCCTATGTTTACACATCAGACCTCCATAAGCCCACACCCCATACACTGCTAAATCTCTTCAACGGCAACGTTTAGTCTGCTTGCTTGTGTTCCCTCACAGAAGCCACTGTTGAATTGTTTAGACAAGTGGTGCCCCCTCCGGTCAGGGCTCCCAGTCCACAATACACTGATGTAGCTGACCTGAGGCGGACTGTCCCCCATCATCAGTCTGGTACTCCGCGCTGGTATAATAGACATCACAAACATGCAGAGTGCAAAGTGCATTTCTACACTGAAAACAGTTTATTACTCAAATGACAAAATATTGTGAACATCTAGGAAACAACTGCAGCATTGTGAAATAGCTGATGTGGAGTTTGGAGAAGTTCCAGTGTAGTGGAGAAGGTTTCTTGGCACACTAGGTGCCAGAAGTTGAAGACACTAATCTAAACACCTTTGTTTTTGAGAAAAAGAAATTGTGTGCAATATTGGAAATTCCCCAGCCGCCAGACAAAGGGTTGCATATATTTTTTCAGTAGCCTGACTTTTTTTTTTTTTTTTATCAATTACAGTGGTCGTATTCACTTGAGACACTTTAAACACATTTTCATATAGGCATGATGAAGACCTGACAGTATTGTAAGTTATATATTTACAGAAACCATTCTACCATTATATTCATTCAAATGTTCTGTGTCATATTGTTTGAGCATGTTTGAAATCCAGAGTAAAATACGAATGCATTGATTTATTCTTCTCATATAATACTGTATTGAAAAAGTGCATGTTTGCAAAATTCGTATCAATTGCACACATTCATATTAGATGCAGAGGGTCACCAGTCTGCTCATAGATGTATGCAGTCTGAAACCTCAGTCTCTCTCTCCTACTTATCGTCCCATAGAGTAGAGGGGACCTCAGCCGAGGGCACTTACCACTGAATACTGCCATGTTAACTTGCCTTGTCGATACAGTTGCACCATGCATTGATTTGTTTTTGTGGAAAGTGGTGGCAAGAGAGTAGAATTAATCACATCCTTTGTCATCAGCAGAGAAGTGTCCGCACTGGTGTGAAACTCGTGCAAAGTGACAGCGCCTCGAAAACAAATGGGCCTGTCGTCTTCTCAAAAGGCACAGTTAGCCTGACCTTGTCCTTCCTGTAAACCTGCCATGGCTTGTCAGATTAGATAGGCTACACCAGGGAAGCATAGTTCATGGAGAGCCTTTGCCGAATCAATGATCTGACAGGCCCAGTGGGCCAGCTGAAGACGAAGAGGATAAATCAGACATTCCACTAAGCGCTGGCTGTAAAGAAAGTTGTCTTTACAGATGTTAAAGGCCAGAAATTCAATTCTGTAATTATCAGAACAGGCCTACACTATGTATTAGGTTTCTTGTGCTGCAAAGCATACTGTAAGTGGGTTAGACAGCAGAGCGTCTCATGCATGGTTTAGACTGTCTCTCTACAGGGTGCGTACAGAAAATGATGACCAATTCTGTCTGATCACAGGGATTCTTCTGGATAAATCATTTTAACGGCTCTGGCAAGCAAACCAGTGGCCCTAAATTGAACAGATTGGACTCAATTTTTGGATGAGCTATCCATTTTCACATTTTTATGTAAATGCAAAAGTTGTTGAATAATTTGTCTCCATTAAAAAGTTGTTAATAATTTGTCTCCATTAATTCACAAGAAACACAGAACTTAAACTCATTGTTTCTACAGAAACGGACACAATAAGAAGCAGCAATATGTTATCCAATTAAGTGTAGCCCTATATCTTTTTTGTGTAATCAAGATTCTACAGCGTTGGTCCTCAACCTTTTTTTGTGGCATAATCAGTTTTTACGACATCCCACCTCTCCCTCCACTAGTGTGCTCCCTACATTTATTTGCCCACAGACTGAATACATTTCCATTTTACATTTACTACTGTTTTTAGATTAGATTTTTTCTGAGAAGCTTTCCCTGTAGGCATTGGATGGTGCTTCTACTTTACCAACTATCACAGGTTATGTAGGGCAATAATATAATGTTCATAACAGAAACACTTGACCATAAGCAACAATGCACAGCTAATGGAGGACTATACACCAATCCGCCGCAAACTCTATGGGCGCCGCCATATTGCCTGTCGCCATTACTGCGTGCCTGCGGAGTGTGACGGTGTGACACTTGCGGTGCCTTCTAATGGCTTTTTTTAATGAAAGCATCCTGTCAGAGAATATCAAATAGGAGATCCTGCTCATGAAAAATGGTGAAAGGGAACATTGGGTAGATGATGTCAGGCAGTGGCCAAAACTTACCGATGAAGGTAATCTATTGACAACATAATGTATTAAGACGTGTATTAATTAATGACAACAATAAGCCGAATGCTATCATTAGTAGCTGTGTTGCTAATTAGGGGTTTGCACGGACGTCACGTTCTGGCTGGTAACCACGGTAACCCAGCACGCCATACCACCATACACCATATTGGCGGTACTCAGTGAATCAAGTACATTGGAGTATTATGCACTTTGGATATCTTACGTGATTGTAGCCGTGTCTAAACAACAGAAAAGCTCATTACATCAAAATGCGTCTAAGATGCAAAGGCATATAGGGCAGGACTTGGACCACAAGAAAAGGCGCGATATTTCGAGAAATTACGGATTATTGGCAGCGCAGATCCATATGAGTTGGGTGAGGGAGACGAAGTACCAAGTTCAACCACAAGCGCCCCCCTTCCTCTGATAACTTCTGGCATTATTCTCATTTCTCCCTGGTTTTTTAATAACTTTTGGAAGTTGATACCTACACCAGATGTTTTTGTCAGTCTGACCTACAGTATAGGGAGGGAAAGTGAAAACCAGCGCCCCAAGTGGTTGCGTTCCTATCGAAGAGCAGCTCCACTGTTAAGTCCCATAGACCTATTTTTTTTTTTAAATATTGTGAAGCCAAATCAGCGAAGTTATCCACCAAAAATATTTTTCAGTGTGTACAATATACAGTAATAATCTTCTAACTGTGCAAATGTCAGGCCCTATTTTGCCTTATTTTAAAAAAATCGAAATTGCTCCTTTTGTTTCATAAATGGACTACAAAAGAAGTGACGTGACTACCCTTCGACGTTACTCACGGTAGCATGGTTTGTTTATTAGCCTGGTTAGCATTGACACTTAACACTTACTTCCAGTTCTTCATGTGAGTCGAAGCACAACACCAGTTATCCAGACATAAAGGTAATCACCACGCGATTTACATCACGCTCAGTTATTACAACAATATGTTAAGCCAGTTAAGCAAATTGCCGTATTGATCAGTTAGAGATTAAGCGCCCAAACCTGTGATGTCACATGCAACTGTAGTTCGTTATCACCATGTTAAGACAAAAACTCAAAACAATTCAACTGATCCTAAAAATAAGGTATGACCACTAGAAGCAATAGAGGTGACCCCAGTGCCTAACATATGGAAAGCATTAAATTAAGATCCCAATGTGCACCGAGATATATTTTTTCTAAAAAAAAAATCCCATCCACTCCGCTAAACTCTAGGAACGCAACCAGTAGGTGGCGATGAGATTACTTTCCCTACCTATTGGTACAACCTAAAACGCGGCATTAATTAACCATTTTCCTTGACGATGTTAGGGATTTACTTCATTGCCTAATGCGTTCTAATGAGGCGAGTATCTCCAATATGGCGACGTCCAGATCTGATGACACGCCGTGCAAACCCCTAATATGTTCACAAGCTTCAGAAGTTGCAAATAACTATTAGCCACGACCACTTGTAGCAGTAAAATACATGTTCTTACAGGTATTCAGGATTATTTTATATGTATTTCATCCACTTTTAACGCACATCTTGGTCCTCCACTCGACAAGGAACTGTGTAATCTGTAAACCTGTAAACATGGGCACTCAATGTGCAAGGTTTGTGAATTTCACAAACGGTTTAATTCTAGGTCTGTATATTCCTACTGTTGTTAAAACAGCTGACCACACAACACGCTTTTCCCGGCATCACTGAACAGCATACGTACTAAATAAAAATTAAGAAAAAGAAGAAGATTTCGCATCTACAGCTAACGTCTGCTACAGCCGCCTACAGGACCAACACATTACTTCGCTACTTCCTTAGCAGCAAGGCAACGCAGTAATGGCGGCGCTGCTTTACTTCCGTGTTTCGCCGGATTTGTGTATTAGCAGAGCCCGTCTACGGAGAGCCTGGCCACTCCGTATTAAGTCCCATTGTACCGAATTTTGGTTGCAGTTCCACCAGAGTTCCACTGGGGGAGATCGCCATGAGTGCAGAATGAATTTGTCTCTTTCACCTGATTGTCGTTGACAAATATCAGATTTGATTGTAGTTTGTATAACTTCAACATGGGTTATAGGTCAAAAGTTGAATGAACGAGTACTTATGTCCTTTTGATTTCTTACAGGTTGGGTCGTTGTTGCCCATAACACGCTAGCATTGTGCTAATGAATGATGTCATTGACACGTTTGAAAGGCTTTTTAGAACAATTAAGTGACTTTAAAAAATATAATACGCAACCAAGTGTATTTTCTTTGCCTCCCCTTTCAAATACAATATTCAAATTACTTGAAAAAAAATTATATCCCGAGAAAAGTGGATTTTGAGGGGTACAGCTCCATAGACCTCCATGCATTCTGCACTCGTGGACGAGCGCCCTCATGTGGAACCACAGAAGGAACTGCAACCAGTTCAGAAACCTAAAGTTTTCCGAGAGTGGCAGTCCCCTTATTAGACATTCTCTGGTATTAGCTACCTGTTTGCATTAGCTATTCCTGTTTGCATTAGCTATACCTGTTTGCATTAGCTGTTCATGTTTGCATTAGCTATACTGTACCTGTTTGCATTAGCTATTCCTGTTTGCATTAGCTATTCCTGTTTGCATTAGCTATACTGTACCTGTTTGCATTAGCTATACTGTACCTGTTTGCATTAGCTATTCCTGTTTGCATTAGCTATACTGTACCTGTTTGCATCAGCTATACCTGTTTGCATTAGTTATTCATGTTTGCATTAGCTATTCCTGTTTGCATTAGCTATTCCTGCGTGCATTAGCTATTCCTGTTTGCTTTTGTTTATGTAAAGCACATATTAATGAGCCTTTTGTAGTAGGCTACATTGGTATCCACACCTGATTTCTGTATCTGCAGTGCCCCATTGTCCTTCCTTCATCATATATATATATATATATATATATATATATATATATATATATATATATATATATGTGTGTGTGTGTGTGTGTGTGTGTGTGTATTGTCTGTATATATAATGTTTTGTCCTTTCTACGAATATTCCCCATTCGTTACCACACACATTCCTGTTTGCATTAGCTATACCTGTTTGCATTAGCTATACTGTACCTGTTTGCATTAGCTATTCATGTTTGCATTAGCTATACTGTACCTGTTTGCATTAGCTAAACCTGTTTGCATTAGTTATTCCTGTTTGCATTAGCTATTCCTGTGTGCATTAGCTATTCCTGTTTGCTTTTGTTTATGTAAAGCACATATTAATGAGCCTTTTGCAGTAGGCTACATTGGTATCTCTTGGCAGGGCGTGCAGGGGCTGTGAAACTTAATCTGATATTCTCTGCTCTTTTGTGATGATATGCTTTGCCGTGTTGTCATGAGATGAGTCTGAAATAGGGCATCGCTATGTTCTTAATCCTGCATGGGCAGGTATGTAAGAACAAATTAAATCTCTTTTGTTCTTGTCATCCCAACATGCAAGAGCAGACGCATAACCTAAACCCAAGGTATTTCAAGGCCAATATCCATTACTGTTTCATTTGCAGGCGCTAATGTATGTTTGCTCATTTTGCATAAAATATTGGAAATGTATAAATTACATATGCCATTATCAGAGCAAAACATTTCACCATTAACCTCACCCTTCACCTTCTCCTTACAAGATCATCAGACATCCTTTACCAACTTCCTATTCAGCTTTCACTTTATTCATCATTATCTTGCCATTCATGGAGATTTGTTTTATAATTATGTCCATTCATTTGGTAGTCTAATATTTCTTAGCTTAAGACTTTATCCTCATTTAATATTCTCAAACTTTTCATTGGGCTTGTGCCTGCATGGAATGACCACTTCTGAATATTCAAAAAAAAAAAAAGAGATTGAAATGAAATTCCAACTTGGACTTTTCTAAAACACCTGTAGGATACACTATCACATTTGAACAGACAGGACTTATGTAACTAGTTCTTCCAGAGAAAATCCTCCACACCTGATTTCTGTATCTGCAGTGCCCCATTCATCTCTCACAAATGTGCAATAGGTTTTATATATATATATATATATGTGTGTGTGTGTATTGTCTGTATATATAATGTTTTGTCCTTTCTACGAATATTCCCCATTCGTTACCACACACACACACACAGATACCACTGCCATGCTCTGGTGGATAGGTTTACTGGCCACTCTAGGCTGCACTATAGCATTGTGTGTTGAGGAGGGATGCTGCAGGATTATTGTGGGATTAATGTAAATTGTGTTTGAAAATCCAGTCTCCCTGTTTTGCCATAATCCTCCCATCAGTCTAAATCCTGACATGGAGGAAGGAAGAGATCTCTGGGGGTTATAATCTTAGAGCAACTGCCTGATTTCCTCAACGATGACTCTTTGTCACACAGATGAACCTCTCTGCTCTCACACGAGTCTCAACTTTTGAAAAGCAGAGAATTGGTTTCCTAAGTCTTTTAAAAATGACCTCGCTGGGGCAGTTTGTCGTGTATGACAGGGGCTTCAGCTGGGTTTTCACACAGATATACTGGAGTAAGCACCAACCTCCGTAAATCCAGGGGATGTTTAAGCCCTGACATGAAAACTCCTAGAAAGTATACCACTCACTCATTGATGTGCTTAATCATCCACATATTTCCCTTCTCTTGATAGCAACAAGTCAACTGAGCTCAGTCCTGTGAATACCAGCAAGGTCACTGTATGGCCCCTGTACTGTTCTATATGAATAGCCTTTACACAATGCAACAAAATGAATCTCCTTATGATAGTCATTAGAGTGTAAACAGACATCTAGGCTTTCTATGATCTTGTGGGATTTCCTGAGTCTTTAACTAAGCAGAATATTTTACTGGACATATTTATTCTAAGCCTGTCTTTACCATTCCACAAGTTTCAGTCCTCTCTCCGTGGTCTGGAATCTCTTAGTATGGATTTCTTGTGTGGGCTAATGCCATTGTTGATAGGCCTAGACCAGCAAATACAAATACAGCAACTGGATCAGCTCATGCCATTTACTATATTGAAATTCTGTTTGTGACAATTTAGGCAGACAAAATATGGATGAGGAGACCTTGGACTCAGAAACAAAAAGCCAGAATGTCTTTCATTTGATGACATTAAATGCAGCGGCCAATTTGCAAGCTACAATTTCAGTACTTTGACTGTATTTATATAACTGGTCAATGCCACTCACCTGTGCCATCAATGGCAGGTCAAGCTTCAAGAATGTCAATTGGTACACAACATTGTGTCATTACCAACATATAGTGCCAATTCCGCCATGCACCTTTGGACTACCTCTAGCCTGGTAAACCAGACCCTGGAATCTTCCAGATTAAGGGTCTGGCCACGAGTAATGAAAATGGCCCAATTCGAGGGGCGGCACCAAGCATGCATTTGAAACTCTCACTGCACGCAGTTGGATAACGCTACGACCAATCACAACAATTCATCAGTGTCAGTCATCAGTGTAGCTCGCCTTTGTCCCGCCTACACCGATTTGATTGGTCCCTCTCGCTCGAGAGATAGAAGAAATTTGGATCATTGCTCGTGGCCAGAGTATCTTGTGGGCACAATTCAAATTGTGCTCTCGCGAGAACTCTGGATTTCCAGGGTAGACTACCTCTGGAATGAAGCACTACTATATTCTGCACCTGAGTGTCAGGTCATTAGAGAGTGGCTTTTATCTGTGTCATTATCTGTGGCTATCTAATGGATATTGTTCAGTCATAATTGATGCTGTCATTTATTATATACTAATTCTAATTCCATAATGATGACTTCCTCAAAGTTTCTGAAGTGTTTGTATTTTTCCTGGCCTCCATAGCTGTTGTTGCTCTGTTTTCCAGGAAAAATCTATGGGGAGAGATTCACTGTGCAGTGAAGTGGATGTCTATTTTGTGTGTCTTCCTTGTGTCAATAATACTTAATATTGGAGGGAGCACTGAAAGGTGTGAGCTGGAATTTCATCGATTCCTTCAAAGTGTGTCTAGATCCATGCTAACAGCATGTCAGTTGAAAGTAGACCAAAAGACTGCATTCAAAGGCAAGCCTGTTGTGTTTTATGTGTGTATACTGTATATCATATAATTTTATTTTGAATAGAGTCATTGGAGCATGTTTACCTGACAAGATTCATTATTGTAATGTTTGTATGTAATCTTTGTATGTATTGTTTGTCTTAATCCCTGATCTTGAGGGAATGTTCAATTTATGCCTACCCTTATCTTTTGGGTTAGCCAAGGTGACAACTGTGTTTAGATCCATGTGTATGGCCTATACACTGTTTAAAGGAACTGTTTGTGATTCACTGATGTAAAAATGTGTGAATTTCAAATAAGGACAACAAACAATGACCTTCTTAGTCCATATTATGCTATGCTGTGTCAGTTTGCATTGAAATACAGAATGTTCGTTCTGTTAATTTCACAATTGAAACAGTTACCAGTTCACCATCATTATCAAACATTTTAATTTTAAGGGTTGTGCAGGACCAAGCAATTGTTTGGTAATGAACAATCACTTACTTCTTGTCTGAATTGTTTAGGGATTAGTTGGTGTAATGACGCATGCCTTACTTTAGCTGGCAAGGCTTACACCCCTCTAGGTGTAATCTGGCTGCTGTGAGCAGTGAGACTGGTAGACTAGGTAGATGATCTGCCCCTGATCTTCTTGGAAGGTTTTTATTCAAAATAACTCCCCACCACACTGGACTGTGGAGGTGAGCCAAACAATTAAAAACCTAACAATGGACTCTTTGCCGCAGTGGGTCCAGCTTTAAAGCCATAACTCGAATATAAAGCTCTGTTTATACGCATATCAATCCGTGTGCCAGAATTCTGAGCATATGACACATTTAGCAGACTGCAGCTTCTCTTGGGAATTATACAAGTTATTAATACTATTAGCATAACACTGTTACTCGGTGGAATGATTTCAAAGTTATTGGACAAAGGTTGGTCTTTTAAATGCTGATCCACTTACAGGGGGTTTATGTTCTTGACCTATTTCTTTTTGTTTGTTTTTGCTCTTTCCACGAATAATTAATAAGAATAATAAGACATTGCTTAGTTTTTCAATCTCTTGCACAGAGATAAGATGAATATTTCATCTTATATTATATATTGCCTCATTATTAGTGTGTTGAAGGGAAAGCACATCTTTTCCTGCAGTTGGCTGATAGGGGGGGTTCCTGTGTTAGCTTGCTTATTTTCGCTGGTGTGAGTATGTGGATACTGGGTGACTTCCACCAACAACCATTGTGGTGGATGTCGATGTTCTTGTTCTCACTGGTTTGGGCTCCCTGGTGCTAACCAATGGTCTGTGTTTCCTCAGTCGGGCAGCCAAGTTTGAGTTACAGCTTCCTGGTGCTCCCATGAGCCTCTGCTTCCTCTCCGACAGCTGTGAGAGAGATAGATCGCATGTTTGGCTGTGTGTGAGAGAGATTGGGTGTTTTCGTGGGTGAGAGAGATTGGGTGTTTGGCTGTGTGTGAGAGAGATTGGGTGTTTGCGTGGGTGAGCCTGGTGTGCACAGGAGGGTAGAAGTAATGGTGAAATAACAAAAATCTGTGAGGTGCAGAGAGAAAAAACAAGACGTGTCTCGGGTCTTGAGAGGGTTTGCTAAACAACAGAATGAATTAAATACATTATAGGCATAGGTTGATTCTTTGGTAGATTTACTGTAGTATATTAAAGCAACAACAAAGAGTTTTTTGTACCTTAAAATAATGTTTCCAAAATCCCATCTTTCCAAATGGTTCATCAACTCGTAACAGGGTGAACGGCAATTCTGCATTCGCTTCGCGGCCCTCTATCGGCTATAACCGCACTATGTAAGTTTGCCAGCTCGGGTAGCGGATCTGTAGTTCGATGGAATGAGACATAAGAAAGTACTTTTATAAGTCATGCAAAATATTCTACCTTGTCTGTGGACATCGTTATTTGCAAAGCCGTTGCTGGATAAACAAATAGTGTGCGTGCGACAGAGGGAAAGTTCTTTGGTGTTGCTTTAAAGGGAAGGCAGTCACAAGAGTGCCCAATACAATAAATTGACCTTTTCAAAACAAAGTTTAGTTTTAGGACAAAGTTTAGGTTTGGTGGGCATAGGTCACTCTGCCTAGCCTAGAAATCTAGACGCGCCCCTAGCGGCAGCAAATTACATTTGCTGCCAGGGCTAGTCTAGCAACTCTCCATTGGCTTGTGAGCTCCAGAAATCGAAACTTAATCAGGCATTGAAATCGTGTATAGAGTCGTTTGGTGGGCTTGACATAATGATTGATGGCAGAGTTGCAACGGTTTGGCTTGAATTCCCTGCTACTTGAAAACAAATATCCTATTGCGTCCTATTGCGTGCAGAGGGAATTTGAAAGACAACTGATTATCCCGCCCCTCGGACTGAGCACTGCGAACGGTGAGTGTCCAGACCCTACATTTTAATGTGGGTCTGGCTCGCCAGGCTACACTCTGTCCCCTTGTGGTAGCAGAATATTAACTTCAACACTGAGCAATCTTGTGAAATCGTATGTCTGATAAAAGTGCTGTGCTGGTGCTCCACCAAAAGTTTTAGGTTAAAGGTGAATCTTGACTGTGGGG
Source organism: Alosa sapidissima (assembly GCF_018492685.1). Taxonomy (NCBI): domain Eukaryota; kingdom Metazoa; phylum Chordata; class Actinopteri; order Clupeiformes; family Clupeidae; genus Alosa; species Alosa sapidissima. The sequence continues at coordinate 26,839,153 of NC_055978.1, read as the reverse complement.
CCTATGGCCGGGGAACCGGCCTGAGATCTGGTCCCCAATTGGTGCGCTGGCACCTCCCTCTGGATGGTACGGTTGCAAACCACAAGTGGTGGAAGGATAACAGAACCCATCACAACCCTCTGTGCAGGGGCGCTGCTAGAAAATGTCCTGTCAGTGCTGGGTCCTTAGAATCGTCCTGCACTGGACTGTTACTCAGCTGATTTTACTTTGTGTATCTTTGTATAATAATTTCAACTACAATAAAGATAATAGGTTGTATTGTTGTGATAATAAAAAAATAAATAAATACTGACAAAATAATCTTACAAATGTCAACACACTTGTTTTTATTTCAATTTAGAGTATTCTTTTGTCTTTCCCTTGTTGAAAAATTGCTTGGAGATTTAGCCTCTATTGGTTTATTTAGCCTACTTTGGTGAAAAAGAAAGTCATTAATTACTTCTTAAAGTTCTCAGACACTCATTAACTTAAAGAAATTGAATATAAATGCTTCTGTTACATTTTGTATATAAGATTTTCTAGTGGTGCCAGTAATTGTGGGCAGTGTGTTTTTGTTAAAAAATATTTATTTCTTTATGAATTTTTCCTTTTTCTCAGAATAAATTTGGATTGGTTGGAAAGGTTGGATTTTGCCTCATTGATTTCATTGTGAGATTATAATAAATCACCAAAAGATTATTTTTTTACCCTTTTTTAGTCAACTTTACCAAAGGTGCCAATAATTCTGGAGGGTACTGTATTGGAGTTGGATGATGCAGTTGATTAGCAGTAGATTTAAGACCACTATAAAGCCATTGCGTAGAACGTACAGCAGCAACCCCCTCTAACCTATCCTAGTCTGTGCAGAGGAGATGCCAGAATGCTCTGAAAGACAGACTGATATATGCCATGGATGTTGCATACTGAAATGTATTTCATAGGCTTATCGGGTTATGACAATATCAGCATAGAACCAAAAGCAAGCACAGCAAACCAAGGGCAGTAGTCAATCACAAAGCTGCAAATGTAAGACCATTGAGACTATTAACATGTCCCATGGCCAAAGATTCATCACTCGTATATCCCACCAGTGCAGGAGGTGGTTCAGATAAAAGCAGTGGCCATCACGCTGAACCTTTCTGTTTGATCAGAAGAGCAGAGGATGGTAAGCAAATCTAGGGACAGCTTCCTACAATGATTGCTCACTCTTAGTCGAAAGAAACCATATATGGAGACAAGGAATTCATCAGTGACCTTGAAAACGCAGTTCTGTGGGGAAGTATGGAGACGTTCTGAGAAAAGGGGGCAACAATGTGTAAAGCAGAATAACATAAAAATCATTCAGATCCATATTAGTTTATTAAAGTTTGACATGGCAGGGTACAACAGCATAAAACATAGTTTTTAAAACAGTGCAACCTGAATAGCAACTTGAACAGTGCGTGGGAAAAAATCCATGACACCCTAAAATATCAGCAGTAGACAAAGACTATACTGGCCCCTTTTGCAGTACTTGGCACTTGTAACGCTGTAGTCTGCTGTCTGTATTTTGAACTCTAGACCCCCACAGTCTTTACCAGGCAGAGCCAGCTCAGGTTGGAGGGCAGAGGTCAAAGGTTGCCTTTCAAAACAGACCGCATGCTTCCTCCCCAAAATCTCTCCCACTTTTCTTTCGTTTGTGTTGTTTGTTTAAAATTGTGGAAATAGACATGCTGTTGTATTTCTTGAACAACAAAAGTTTTCTTGTGTCTCTATCACAGTAGTCGATTTTGTGTTTTCTGCATGTCAGTACTAAGCAGCACAACGTCCTCTTGCATATCCATCTGCACGTACTGATGCCTGACATGATGCATGGCCGGCATCCTCTCTGGGTTCAACCTCAGCAGCACACTATCTCTGACATTCTGCTCCATCTGGCTTCTCTGCGTGGCTATTGGTCAGCTCAATGGGCAGCCAGTCTTATGATGAAAATTATGGAGAACAGCCAAACCTAAACAAGAGGATCAATCATGAGAAACTGTTACGTATGCATTCATATGTCGACCGATTGCACAATGGTTGCTTACTGGGTAAACAGCTCTTTTCCACTTCCCTTGGGTAACAAAGGTAGTCTTTGTCGCTGACCCCAAGAATGCCCCATATCCTGTTCTTAACCTCAGGAAAGCACTTTAGACGATTTTCATTGTGAATGCATTGATCTTTTCTCCCTGCATACTAGGTCAAGCAAACTCACTGTCTTGCCAATTGGCACTATAGCTGCTCGTTTGTGAAACCATGAACAGTTGGTGAAACTTGTTTAATCAGTTTAGACCTACCACCCTCAAAGTTTTATTCAAAGGAAATAATTTGTGATTGATTTTATTTACCTCAAAAGCACCATAACTTTAAACGCAATTCTTGAGAATTTCTGCTAAAAAGACAGAAATGTTTCTTGCAGAAAATTCAGTCACTTTTGGCAACAATCCAGCTCCTGGAGGGAAAGTTATGATAAGTTCATGATATGATGACTTGAAACAAGCAGTGTACGTGAGAGTCATTAAGTATGGATTCCAGGCAAGTAAACAGGTCACACAAATAGATAAGTGAAAAATATGCTGAGTTATTTCCCCATGAGTAACTGCAGGACGCGTTGGCGTTGGCTATGTGGACGGAATGAAGCATTTGAAGCAGTGTTATAAAACACTGTTCAGAATTCTGTTTGTGCACAGAGGCAACTAGATATTAATTGGAATTAACCTGGGATGGAGAGAGAGAGAGATTGCACTTGCTTCACCCCAACATACACACACACACACACACACACATTCCAGGAAAAATAAATAAATTCCCCGCAGGCATTCTTATCAGATATTATACAGTAGGTGAACAGCTGCGGCACACCCACAAGCACACTATAATCTATACTTGCATGTCTGCACTCACACACTGTCCACACACATTTCCATCCCATACGTGGTTAGGCCACCAAACTCCGAGCATCAGCGGGCTTTAGAGAGGGAAGGGAGGCTGAAGCATAGCGGGCATAGTGACATCTACTTCGCACACTTTCGGTCAGTCCGTCACGCCGTGAATGGGAAATAAAAAAGTGATGCGGGGTTTATGGAACTAAAGCGACCGCTCTCTCGTCAACGTTGACACCAGCCCGGCAATGATGACCACGCTCCCGCCGGTCATCAAGGGCACCCCTACTCTGGATCCTCACGGTACCTTTAGCATAACTGAGACGGAGAAACCATGGAATTACAGCGCTGCCAGTGCCTACAATTTGATGGAACTGCCCGCTCTCTCCACCTCGGTAAGTGGTACAGCTGTTGTGTAGCCTATATTACGCGTCTTTTTGCGCACTGTGGCGAGATACGAGATGTATTTTACTCAAGCATTGCATCATAGGCAGTACGTTAGGCTCTGAGAAGTTCAAAAGGTTGTATATTTGGAGAAATAAAGAGCGCTGTGGATGTATTGTTTCTTTCCTTTTCATGAAAGTGCAGGCGTAATAAATGCGGAGCGCAACGAATGAACTTCAGTGTTTGTGAATGACGCGTCACGCGTGCCGGTCTAGTGTCTAGGATCGTGCAAATTCAGAACAGCTCATGAATGGGAAATATTCAGTGGACTCATTCACGGCGATTATTTCATATCACATTCAATAGAAAACACACAATTTGAACAGAATTGGAACGGAGAATGTAGTAGTGAGCCTAATAAGATTCTTCCAAATATTTGTAACAGTTTAATTGCGAAAACATTTAACAAAGGAAGAGTAATCATACATAAACCAAACATTTTGGTTAAAACATATTCATGAAATGCTTAGATTAAGTGGTTTGTTTCATTTATCATTTATGTGTAGGCGGGCCAGTTCGAGATCATGTTTGGTAAAGTGGAGAAATACTATCGTTTATTGTCACCTTTACAGAGTGTGAGCGATGGGAAATGGGAAATTCATCTTTATTTGAGAAGGTTGAGTTTTCCCTTTATGTAGATCCTGTCTACCACTTCTCGTCTCATTGAGGAAAACTTGGGCAAGGTCTAACTGGCGGTTCTGTGCAGACTCTAATTAGGTGCGAAGCCAAAAGCACATTTACAGTAGAGTACATGAGTCTAATAAATCTGTGAACATAAAAAAAACATGTATCGTAACTATGGTAAGCTTAAGTGATGCTTCTCCTTCCTGTAGTCGTAGCATTCGCCAATTTCGTCATGTGCATTCTGGTTCGACTGCACTTGGCAAACTGATCGCCTGGACACTCCAAAAGTTCTTTGTGAACAAGATAAGCAAACACTGAAGCATGTTACACCTGTCCGCAATGGTCATTGCTCATGACTCACTGTGGAATATCCCACAATTTCTTGCAAACATAGGCATGACGATCATATTGAATCCAATATTATCTCTTCCGATAAGAATATGAGCAAAGCCAGTATTTTGAAAACTATTAGTCAAATGGGGTGCTTAGAGCACACTGTGTAGCCTATCATACTATCCGTAGCCTATATTGTCATGACCAAGGCTATAGCAGCACTGTGGATATGTGTGGACACATTTTGTCATGTGTATTGATCTTCCTTCACCTGATATTCTAGTTTGTTAGTCAAGTCAAGTCAAGTCAAAATGTATTATCCCACAGGGAAAATTAAGTAGATGAATGTTATACATTCATTTAAATTCAGACTGTCATATTCCTATGGGAGACATTTCTATCACTCAGTGGTATTACCACATCAGTAATTACTGCCTCATAATACCAGTACCATGGTAATTCACTAATAATGAACTGAATCCACAATCTTAATAGAATCTTGTTCTGGATGAGGTTGTCAGGATTAACAAGTCTTAGCTAATCACTCTATGGTATTACTGTCAAATTACTATCAAATTCATTGCCATGTGTGTGGACATTTCTTTGAAGATCTCACATGATAATTGTGACAGAAATGCATTCTGTCTACCAGAGTTATTACAAGTTTGCAGGCTTGGGTAGTCAGAAGACTGTTGCAGCTCATGGCAAGAAGAAGGCATTATTGTGGTTACGGGGTATTCCAGAGGTTTACATGAAAGTACACATCAACATCTAATTAGTGGCTATATCAAATGATACAAATAAATACATTCAGCATAATGTGACCACTGCCGGTCTCTACTCTGGTGGACATTAGTGTTGCTTTCAAATGTTTAAGAAGATGACATTGATATTTTTATTCTGTTATAGCATGTTTATATTACACACGCATACAGTATACAAGAGAGGGAGAGGGAGAGGGAGAGAGAGAGGGGGGAGAGAGAGAGAGACATGAAGGGTTAGACAATAGACAGACAGTTATAAGATCAAAATAGAGAGTGATAGCAGTATGTCTGATTGAACATATTGATGGTCACAGATGGACTGCAAATTTATCTGCTCCATTGGTTTTCATATAGTATTTTGCAACTCAACAGCAAGAGTCATCACTTTTAGTCACTTAATCAAACAACAACAATGACTGAAAAGTAACTACGTAAATGCAACTAAATTACACATTTCAGTAACATACTCAGGAACCTCATCACTCCTATAGCACTGACTTTTCTGGCATGACGATTTGCACAAGAGAGAGAACGGGGAGCTACTTAGCTACAGTACAAAGAAAGCTTAACTATTGCAGCATTTGATACCTTGTGAATAGGGAAGCAGACCTGCTGCCTGCTAATTAACCATAATGATGGAAGCTATTAACCTTTTGTGGAGAGTTCTTTGACTGAAATGGGGGTCCGTTTGTGCGAGAGGTACGGACGGCATTACGTGTATAGTATTCAGAGCTCTTACAGCATAATAGTAGACCTGTGATGTCATGACTGACAGACTTTGCAATACGATTATCTTCCTTGTGACTCTGGAGACAATCAGTGATGTGAAAAAAAGGGTAAAAAAAAACAAAGAAAACAAACAGATGCTAGAACTTCATAGAAAATCTCAAGGTCTAAGACTCTCAAAGTATACATTTCAAAATGATTAAGAGTGGGATTTGTGTTGGCAGCAGCACTGTATAAATATTACAACCAAAATGAGTTTCAAAATGGAAAGCAGAAAAACACAGAGTGACCTTAAGACACTGTGCAAATGCTGTAATTGCTTTGAACTGGTCAACTACTGTCCCTCTTTCTCTCTGTACGGACAGAGGAGAGTCTCCGAGGATTTACTGCTGGTTGTAGTTGGAGTCCTAGGTGGCACTGTCGTGCTCCCTATACTTCATCTGCTCTGATTAAGTAGATTCTACTTATCCTGACTCAAGTTACAGGATGCTAAGCTGAGCTTACGTGCTGCTGTTTGTGAGTACAGCTGTCTCTCCTAGATAAGTAATGTTCAGGCAAATGAAATGGCAATAAGCTGAAAATACTGTAGAGGGGGGAAATCTAACTAATTTATAGTATACGCAAATCCAGACAGACACCTCTTCTTTCGCCATTGATGAATGTGCACTCACCTGAGAAATGAACAGGGGGAAGGAGAAGTTGAATTGAGATTGCTTGTCTGCTCAGAATTGGCGGAGGAGAGAGTGGTGGGCTTTGTGTTGTGTTTGGTCACTGTAGCAGCTAATTCATCTCCTGTTGTTACTGCTTCAGAAACAGCTGTAAAAGCAGGAGACCACTTTTGCCTTTTCACTCAGTGGCAGAGAGACATATTTATACTAACTTTCAGTTTTACTTGTGTGGCCGAATCTGTTTAATGTTTTAATACTCATATGATTCTATGAGGTTGTGAGTTGCGAGCGTTAAGGGTTGTTTTAAAGACATGTTTGTGCATGCCTGTAGCCAGCCACTCTGAAGCAGTCAAAGGCGATTTTAAATGAGTCAAAAAGTCGAGACAGGACCCATCATCAACATTTTTCTGTCCACCACTCTAGTTCATTCTAAACAAACCAGTAAAGGGACTCAAAGTGCTAAATACCGGAATTGTCCTTTAACTGGAAACATAGTTCAGTTCAGTTCAGATAAAACTTGTCTTTTTGACTGATCACCAATTAAGACCTGTGAAATATATGAATATTGTTCCTGTCGTTCAGGTATGAAGTATTTTACATTTTACAAAAAAATCCATATTTCCCTTTTCCTTGACAATTTCTGTTATGTCCTGGAGTTGCCTTTGTGAAAAACAGGATATGAATAAGCCACTGCAGTGACCAAACACAACACAAACACTGTCACAGAGCTCTCTCTCCTCAGCCAATTCTTTGGTAAGGATTTTCTGTAAGCAGTGATATCATATGATAACATTATGATGACCTCTAATGTACTGTACTCAGACAAAGGACAACGAGAGAGGAGGAAACAGCAGAACTGATGCGACACCAAGTCAATTCTTGTCCATTTTACCAGTGCTAATGAAATGATGCATGCAGCTGTGAAGATGAAAACATCCAAATGAAAACATCAGACTAGGGAGAAATGCAACACACCTGGTGTGATCTTCAGGTTGGATGGTTTGGAAGATGCTGTGTAATATTTTGTATTCACCTTTTTCAAATAGGATCAATCACAGAATCTTCTGGCTGCTGACTAGAATAGAGTAGTACAGCATCCCTTCTAATTTGTCAAGACCTCAGACATTCAGACGTAGGCAGTGGTGTAGACTATGTGATACGCAGAATTACGCAGTATACCCACTTAAAAAGCATAACCATCTCTGTATACCCACTTAAAGAGCATAACAATATCTGTATACCCAATTAAAATAGGCAAGGATACAATATGTATTAACATGGGCTTGATTGCAGTATACCCACTACAGCTACAGCTACAGTAACTAGACTACACCACTGGACATAGGCATTAGAAAAGTATGACTGGTGCATCAGCATTCTGCAGTACATCAGTGCAACAGGATTGTCATGACTGAACCCTTTCTACCACTAAAGTGAAATGCACCTGTTCTCTGAACAGCCCCCTCTCCTGCCTCTCAGCATTACAGTACAGTGTCTGGACACTAATGTTAGTGTAACTGACGTGCATTGACTTGCAACAGTCTGCGATATTTTGGTGGTGAAACTATTTGGTGTGAGTTCAGACAGGGTCAGTGACGTGGTCTGAATCTCCCTCGGATCATCTCTCTATTTGGCTCCACTCACGGCCCCCTCTCACCCACCCATTTATCCTCTGCTGAGCTCTCTCTCTCCTCACACAGTAGCGTGCGCGCAGTTATCACATCCTGATGCTGTGCAGTAACACTGAGGTCTGGACCTGACTTCCTGCCTCTGGCAAAAGAGTCAATGACGACTCTGGCACCACCCTCACCTGCTGGGGCGCCTCCATAGCACACGGCCAGTGTCCACTCACCCACACTCCGGTCTCCGGTCAACCCTCCTCATTAACAGTGCCAAGGTGTCTCTCACATGGCGAGGACCCACGAGAGCCTGGGGACCCCCAGCCGCTCTATTAAACAGCACTAATGAGATGAGTGCAGTCACGCTCAAGAGAGGAGATATGGGGGCTCTGGCCAGCTCACACTGACCGTTCACAGTCACATGTTGGACTCTCAGTGTGAGAGTGAAGAGATAAGAGCAATAGCCTGAAATGTTGTGTGCATGTTGCCATGACATTGTTTATCTGTTACTCCAAGTGCGTGTGTGTAATGACCCAAGAGATATAACATAAACTGGAAAACTACTGTGTAGAGAGACTCTTACAATTATGAACACATCTAGCAACACCTTTACATACATCCCAACCTGCAAAAAGTCCTTTCAGCTATTCCTTTTCCATCTGAGGCTAACTAAGACACACCAGGCACAGGCAAACCATGGACATACTGTACTGTAGCTCTCGGAAACTTCATCGATACGTGGGGCAGAGCCACAGACACTTTCGGCGAGTGTTTGGCTCAGGTGACACTGCAAAAATCGAAAATGGCCAACATATAGCCTGTGAAAACACATCAACCAGAAGTAAAATCAATAGCAGACACCTTCCAAAGGTGCTGTGCTAGTTAAAGGTTAGTTGGAGTTGAAAGGCATGTAACTGAACAGCAAATGAACAGTTCATCATCCAGTGAGCACATGTCAGGTAATGGCATGCCTTTACTCTCTTTAAAGATGTGTACCCTCAAATACACCTTGGTAGAGAAAGCAAAAACAGTATTCACTTTATGAAATATATATGATAACGTCTTAGAGAAGCAGAAGGCCCAAGTGAGATTTTAGGAACTTTGCTTTGTGTCATGCCCAACATCCCTTAGCTATTCTAAAATCATGGGCTTATTACACTCTATCAGACATCTCATTTATTTGACTGATCCCAGTGTTTACAATTATTCACATGTCACATGCTCTCTCCCAACTGCCGAACTAAAGTAAATTAAACTAAATGAACTAAAGTGCATACAAATGTGGAGGAAGATGTGCACAGACGTCCACATTTCTATGCACTTTAGTTAATATACAAAATGTAAAAGGAGAATACAACATTAGCAATTGTGAAAGTAAATTTACTGGGCATGTCATCACTGACAAATAAGATCTTAGCTAACCTGTCAATTACTGGAAAAGAAATGTTGTGGGATGTGAGCTGGTGTAGTTACTATTGTAGGTCTACTTATTATACTCAGGGCATATGTATTCAATAAAAAATATGGCATTAATGTATCTATTATTAGATTATTATTCATCTTGAATGCTGTGAAAATTAAATGAGTTGTAAGTAAGTCTTTCCTTGTTCTCTCTGTGGATTGTGGCTGTGAAAAAGACACATTGGGTAGAACATGTGGTAAAAACATCTGTGTCCAGATGAGGGCTTCACAGCTGGACCATCAGCTAAGCACAGCCGTGCACCCACGCACAGTTCTTAGTGCGTTGACATCGTCTGCTCACACAGCTGCCTGACCGGTCCTGATGCTGCTGCTCTGCGGTGTCAACAGCTGTGCAGACTGCTGCGTTAGATTTCCATCCTCATCTAAAAGAGCCGCCGTGTAATTAGGGGCTTTTTTCTACTGCTCCGCTGACTAAAGGGACCCGATGTCCTGAACTCAATAGGAAATCTATTTGTTACCATTTCTATGGATTACTGCTTATCATGCTCAAGTCGCACAGTAGCAAACAGCGTGGGGGGAATTAAAGCCTGATGTGACACTATTCTACTGCCCACACAGCACCTGACACCTCCTGCAACACTTTTGGTTTTGTAAATAGACATTGATTGCAGCGTTGAATTAAGATATATTGATATTCTCTCAAGTGTATGACGTGTGTGTGTGTGTGTGTGTGTGTGTGTGTGTGTGAGAGAGAGAGAGAGAGAGAGAGAGAGAGAGAGAGAGAGAGAGAGAGAGAGAGAGAGAGAGAGACACTGCAAGTAACCTAAACAATCTCAGCATGGTGAACACTTAAGCATTATCAGCCACCACTGCTGTGGAATGCAAATGTAATGCCCGCCCTGACAGGAACATGGCCTACATGAGCATGACTGCCAAACATACTCTTTAGTCAAGGCATTCTGCCACTTTACAATAGTGTGACACCAGTGTTATTACATTTAAAATACAAACCACATTGACTCACAGTTGCATTACATTCATAATTACATTCATGCTCATCCTTATTAATAACATCAGAACTATATTACATTTGGTTACAAATCAAGTCTTCCAGTAATGGAGAATGATCAAATGTCTCAGTGGGGAACCTAAAGCAATGTTGAGAATAGAGTGCTTTAATGTGGCAAGCAGTGGCCGCCTGCTCTTCACTGCCTGCAGTAAGCTCCGGGCCTCAGTGGAAAATGCTCTTTTGGCCGTTTGGCCGTCTACAACGTCACATTTAATATGTCTAACACAGAGGGTATTACAGTGTACGTGTTTTAGGAACATCAGACATGGACAAGCTGTGTGATACTATGATAAAGAAAATGAAACTGCCATCTCATCCCATTTGAATCAAAAAACATTTATCCTTTTAAGGGAAATTGGAAATAGTTTTCCAAGAAACATGACAAATGTTATACAACAGCCTTTACTTTAGAGAACGTTTTTAATATTATTGAGGTTACTTTACAATTGAGGTTACTTTTCTGCATTACTAATTCATTTGTTTAGTGCACTTCAGATGCCAGACACCTTTAGCAAAATTATGCTATGCAACCATTTAAATATGCATGACACCATATGAAGCACGAAGCACAAATGCATGCATTCAGAAAATATTCACAACCCTTCACTTTTTCACTTTTGTTATGTTGTAACTAAAACCATTTCAATTATTTCCCCCTTATCATCCCACACTCAATAACCCATAATGACAAAGCAAAAACAGGATTTAAAAAAAAAAAAAGCTAATGTATTAAAAAAGGAAATGGCCCGGAAAACTATGCAGGCCCTTTACACAATAATTAAATTAACAACTTCTGTAGCAATAACATCCTCCAGACTTCATGGCAAAACAAATTTTGCACACCGGGATTTGGGGATTTTCTTCCACTCTACTCTGCAGACACTCTCATGCTCTGTCAGGTTGGATGAGGACCAACAGTGGACAGACTTTTTGAAGGGTTCTCCAGAGATGTTTGATTGAATTCAGGTCAAGGTTTGGCCACTCACAGAGTTGTCCCCAACACTCAAGTGTTTTCAAAGTTCCTGTGACCTCAGTGCTTGGGTCTGATATTCCTTTTCAGCTCTGAGACCTTTTGGGCGCTAAATGTTAAGGGTCACAAGGATCTGAACACTTATGGCAACATGTGAGATCAGCATTCTTAAGAACGATAATTATTTCTCACATAATTGCACACCTACAAATTATTTCATTACGCTTGTATCAATTTGCCAAACTCCTTGAGAAGTTTAAATGAACTGTCACGTTGCAACAGAGCTATAAATTAGCAATCTGACAGACAACATAGCAACATTGTATGAGGTGTTATGAGGATAAGAATGAGCATACCACTGGGAAATTGTAAGATGAAAGTCCAACATGTCTGCTAGAATGCAAGAGCACAAGATTTAAAGATGGCCTTACTTTGAACAACTTTGGAAACATATTACAATTTGAGAGAGAGAGAGAGAGAGAGAGAGAGAGAGGAATCTAACATTCCAGCTGGAGTTATTATTTGTGTGGTTCAAAACGATGCTTAGCTATCATCTCAATTATATCAGGGCTATACACTAGAACAGACCAAACTCTTATTTAATGACAGGAGTGGACCAGGCCAAGACCAAAGGTCTTGAGTGAGTTCTGCCCAATGGTGCCTTTTTCTGCTAGATCTAACTGCTTCAAAGGGAGGTATGAATCTCTCTGATGTTAAGAAGGGCATTTGAACCACTCTGGATAAGCAGAATAAATCTAAAATCTTCTACAGTAATCAGACCTACTTTTCTGGGGGTGAATGAAGGGTAGACGCAAGGAATCTTTGCCACATCTTTCTCTTTCTGATGAGGCCAACGGATTATTTCATTATACCATGGAAATAACTGTGTATTTACAGACACTCTCACAAACACACACACACACACACACAGACACACTCACACACACACAGACACACTTGGACACACACACACACACACACACACTAATCCACTCCAAAAGGAAAGATTATAAACTCATTAATTCAGCTCTGTCACTCCTCTGATGCGATTTGTGTGCTTTCACTGAAAGTGTAACTAACTGATGCAGTGACCTGTCATTGTGTTCAGGTTCACATTCAAGCTGATTGCTCCAGTTTGCCTGTCGATACAGTGATTGACAGTAGTTAGGGTCACAGTGCATGACAGTCACATTCAGATGTACTGCATCTTTTATGCTGTTGTGGAAACCCGATAATCCCAGGAGAGGAACTTGTCTGCAGTCTCTTCTGGCAGTCTTAGCAGTTTTCTCAGGGCAGAATCACCATTATACTAAACTCCATCTGTACACTTCAGGTACAGTTGGTTTAACACTGCTTACACACAAAATCCGTACAAGTCGTGTCACACAATTTCTGAAAGTTGTCAAACAGCAAAATCACATACCATATCTGCAAAACATTTCTCAGTTTTTCATCAGCTGTTTCACAATCTCATCTTTGCTTCAAGGTGGCAATGGTTAGAGATCTCCGCTACCCTTTCCCCACTGTGGACGTCCCAGACCATGCCCACTACACTATTGGCTCCGTCATCCTAGGTGTGGGAATCACTGGCATGGTGGGCAACTTCCTGGTCATTTACGCCTTCTGCAAGTAAGAGTCATTCCTTTTTAGAACCTTTCCTCTTTAGAACCCTTCCTCTAGAATGTTACTCTCTCTTCCTTCTTGTCCTTTACTGTCTAACCATAATTAACATGCAGCCCACACATGGAATGAATCAGGCTGGGATTGCTTTGGGATTGAAATCTTGGGGGAATAATATGTATGAGAATTGACCTAAGACAGATTCTTAAATGGTTCTCAGAAGCAAAGGGATGTACTCTCATGGCCCAGAATGCTTTGCTCCCAGTGATGTGTTTGTATGCTCCTCACAGAGAGACCTGAGGGGCCTGGAGCCAATTCCCATTGGCAGCAAAACACCTGGAAGACAGTTGGAGAGGACAGATGAGAGGAGTGGAGCTGTGAGGAGAGGAGAGGAGAGGAAAAAGGAATTGATGAAAGGAGGCGAGAGGAAAAATAAGACATGAGATGAGGACAGAACATGAAAGAGTGATAGAGGAGAGACTGAGACGATAGGTTAAAGACGGGGGGAGATGGAGGGTGTTGGAAGGAGGGTGAGAAACATAGAAGATGCAGAGAGTAGGAGGAGGAGGAGGAGTGTGAGAGTCAGAGGAGGACAGAGCAGGGCCCAAAGGCATGAGATTTATCCAATCTCTCAGGTCCAGCCAATGATCTGTATTGAGTAAGCGCCTCGGGCAGAGAGATGGGTGCTGCTCCCCCTCACAGCCAGAGAGATCCCGGGAGGAAAGTCGCAGCTTCAAATGCACACGATTTATTTATGATTTATCACAAGCCTTATCACCCCCACACGCACACCATGTTTTTAAACTTCTCACGCGTCTATTGTATGTATGTATGTATGTGTGTGTGTGTGTGTGTGTGTGTGTGTGTGTGGTGTGTTGCAGGAGCAGAGGTCTGCGAACGCCTTCCAACATGTTCATCATCAACCTGGCCATCGCAGACTTCCTGATGTGCATCACGCAGACGCCCACCTTCTTCGTCAACAGCATGCACAAGCGCTGGGTCTTTGGGGAGAAAGGTAGAGTAGAGAAGCTGTCCATCAGCAACCTGCTGCTCCTGCTCCCGCAGGCCTCAGATGTCCCCTCCATGGGGAAGTCCCAGGCTCCTTTTGTGTGTGTGCCCCAAGCCTGTCGTCTTAGGCTTTTACACAGAATTAAGTGATCAACTCAGACAAGCTTGAACTTGCACAGTAGTTTCTCTTTCAAGTCCATCACAACTCATGACGTCATTCCCTATGGCCTTGACAGTGACCGGCTGTATGTTGTGTGTTCACTAAAAGTTCTGTGCAGAAGTTCTTTGTCAACAAAGGATTTAATGTCCATTAAGTAGCTGTCAGAATGTGTAATGGTAGAGTATGTCCTGGCCTGTGGACTAGACTGAACTTTATTTGGCCTTGTCTAGAATGGCAAAATGCTTGCTTCGTGTGCCCAATGTAGACTTCATGATGCTGGAGATGGAGATGACATGTAAGTGAAGGGATTGGTCTTTTTCACTGGGAAACTCATTTGACTAGTCAAGTCAAGTCAGTTTATTTATAGAGCACATTTTAAACAACAGGGTTGACCCAAAGTGCTTTACAAATGATTAAATATGAGTAATAACAAAATAACAAATAATAATATAATAATATACAAAATGCCTACAAAAGAAATACAATAAAATCAAAACAAATGAAGAATACATCAAATAATAATAAAGCAGTGGTAATAGTAATACATAACCACAAGCGGTAATTCTGGGGTCCAAGCAAAATGGCAAGCACTGTAGTGCTTACACTCATACTGCGGAAAAACAATAATAATAGGGAAGAATAATCAGAGCAAAAACAATATGGGTTCCCATGCACAGCTTCTCTACTTGGACCCCTAAAAGGTTTGCTGGGCGCTAGGCTAAGGTGGCAAACTACAATCCTTCTGTCAAAGCAGAATTGAACAGTGTTTGATAATCTCTGCCATTTCTGCAAACAGTGGTGCGACCAACACAGCTCTGTAGAGTGCCAGGGACCAATGTGAACAATAGGAAGAGCTCATCTTTCAGCACTGACTCATGAGTCATCGTGCTCTCTTTCTGTCAGCCTCACCCGAACTCTTTGGTGTCCAAAGCTCTTGTCTTGATGTGTAATGCAATGCTTTGTAGTAGTAAACACAAATACTATTACATGTTTAGACATCCCCTCCTCTCTCTCTCTCTATCTATCTATATATCTATCACTCTATCCAGTTGTCTTGCCCTTACACTTCTCTTTAATTAGTTTCTTTCTCTCCATGACCTTTCATGTGGTGCAGTTCTCCTGAAAGCTTCCCTGGGCAGTTGAAGATTATGAAGCATGATTGCAGACTCATGGCCACATATTTGACCCACAGACATTTGTACGCCAGTGGCTATATATGGAAGCCTGCGATATTAATTCCTTTCATCGCCTTCCATCATGGCCATTATCTTATTGACTTGGCTCGGGTCTCCTAGGTGACTGAAGGACCTCTCTCTGGCCTCAGAATAGAAGATTAGACACCATGATCCGGTGCCCCAACTCATTAGATAATCTCATGACTGTCTTCTGAAATGGTCCATGTAAATTCAAAACAGAACGGTTATACAGTTTTACTGTCTATCCTTTATCTTATTTTTTTTATGGTTGGTTGGCATTGCAATCCTTCTAGAAACTTCACACTTTTACCTCAACACTCTGAGAATATGGACAGGATCTGAAGCATTATGAATCAAAATTCACTTGTCTTCCACTCACTTAACCTTTGCATAGCCACCAGCACTGTATTTAAATGTCAGTTGTTTGGAAACCTTAAGGGCCTATTTTGACGATCAGAAACGCAGTGCAAAACGTATTCTTATTACAACGCAAAGCTTATTTCTATCTTGCACACAATTTTTTTGCCATGTGCTTCTCTTTTATTAAACAATGAACCCAGGAGTGTGGCAATTAATGACCTAAGGTATGGTCTGGTGCATTATCTAAAAATCACTATCTTACATCATCTAAAAAGCATTACGCCACTGACCAAGAAAAACCTGGTCTATAGCGAAAGATGCATATCAAGCATAGCTGAAGACGCACTGTCACGAGATGTAAGAGGCAACTCCTCTGCAGGATAAATGTCCTTAGGTTTTTTTATTCAGTCATTAGAACATTATTGGGATAAGTGTTGCTTTTTTCAGGCAATGTTTTCGATGGTAACCCATTGTCAGTCAATAGTGAAAGTAATTAACTGTGTATAACTGTTTTGTCGTTGACTATGACACCACGGTGAAGTTAGTTTCACTTTGCCTATGAGTTCAAATAATAGACGAGTGCAGATGCGTGTAGGCTATACTCTGCTAGGTTTTAGTAAAGCATGGTTTAGTGGAATAACTCGTGGTGCAAGCAGATTCCTTCAAATGCGCCGCTGAATATCAAAATACTGATGCGCTGCTTGAAGTTGCGCTGCTTGCTGTCAAAGGGAATGACAGATGTCATTTTCATTGGTTAAAAGGATGTTACGCCCAAAACACACCCATGACTGATTAAGAAACATAAGAACCGCCTTTTTGTGCCAAGTGCCCGACATTTGATAACAAAACCATCCCGAATGTGGACTGGACAAACCCCTAAATGTATTTAAGCTATTAGCCAGTGACCATGAGTTTTAGATCGCTGAAATAGGGCCCAAACAGTTTCTCCATTCATATATGGTCAAACACATGGCGCATACTCCAGACAGACACACATTATACATGGATGCAAGCAAGGCATTCTCTCTTTCTCTCTCTTACACACACATGTTCACACACATATACACCTACACATAGACACGTATGTGCACACACACAAGCACACACACGCACACACAAGCACACACACACACACAAGTCCGCGCACACACACTCATACTGTACAGACACTCGCCCCTCATTTGTTTGATTGAGTAGAAATCCCTTGAACAAAGCTAAACCTTTATCGCATTCTAATCCTCTAATGGTCTCTTCCCAGAAGTGAGGCACCCACCGTTACTGGGTTACCATCCTGCCTGTGTTTTGATTCCAGGTCACTTATTTGCTCTCTCTCTCTCTCTCCCTCTCTCTCTCTCCTCTCTCCCTCTCTCTCTCTCCTCTCTCTCTCTCTCTCTCTCTCTCTCTCCTCTCTCTCACTCCATCTCTTTCACTCCCGCCTCCTGATTTTCTTCCTTTTGTTTCCTTCATTGTCACTCTCTCCTCTTTGTGCACTATCTACAGTACTTGCCTTCCTTCATTTCAACTCTTCTGCTCTCATTTTTTCCCCCCATAGTTGTCTTCCTCCAAGCTTCGCATCTCCCACTGTGTTATTGTCTGTGCCTCATTCCATTTCAGTATTAATCACTTCCTGGGCTACCATCAGGGAAAGGCTTTAATTAATATTGTTTTATCTCTAAAAGTGGGCACACGCCCATCACAGGAAAGACAGAATTCTTCCTCAAATAGTCCTGACTGAGCTTACCAGTGGGGCTCTCTCAGGGCATACATAATCCATAAACAAAGACAAGTAAATACATAAACCTATTTTCTTCAATCCGTCAATATCTCTAGGATCATATTTATCCATTTTTTTCTTTATGTGTTTACTTATACTGATATTAGATGGTGCGTAGGGGTTGCTAAGTAACCTTTTAAGCCCTTTTTACATTAACAAATATGACATAATAACATGTTCCTTGTGACAATCATGTCTTTTTTATCAACATTTTGCCTAATGCTAAGTTTGAATGTCACTGTAACTCAGTGTTGTCTGTGTAGGTGCCAAGTGCTGAACAGAAAGAAAACATCCACAATCAAAAGAAAAGAAATCTCAAACGAAACAAAAAGACAGGTGACAGATCAAAGCAAACACATCCAAGCGAGGCTAAATCTGCACACTGTTTGATGCTTTCAGACTGGATTTAATCATTGGTGCGTCACTTCGCGCTGTCGGACCCTCATCAGGTAAAAGACGCCCACTTGAGAGGGTTAGCTGTCAGGCCAGCTGTGACCCTTTAGCTGAATCAGATGGTATTGGACAGCGAAAACAGCTCAACTCCCTGCAAACTCCTAAGAGACGTCACCCTTGGTTGTTCCCTGTGTATAGGATGTATCTTTGTGTTATCTACAGTATGTAAGAATCAGTGCCTTGTTGTTAGCCTGGTTTCACCAGACTCACTTACATTGTGCATTGTGAACAGTCAGTTACTTCCTACTTCACCTAACATTTACAAGCTGATCATAAATCACATTGACAGTAAAGAAACAACATATTTACCTTTGCTGGTAAATTTACACATTCTTCTGACTGCAATTTGTTTTATGTTTGCAGGTGTTGCTACTACCGTTTACTACAGCCACTTTCGATTAGTAAAACTAACATCCCTTCTTGTTGCTGTTTGGTGCACCATCCTGGTGGCTTGAGGGAAACGTAAACACATTGAGAGGAGCCAGACTAGTATAATAATACTAATAATAATAACAACAACAACAGCAACAACAACAACAATAATAATTAGGGCTGTCAATCGATTAAAAAAAAAAATCTAATTAATTACATACTCTGTGATTAATTAATCTAAATTAATCGCATATATAATTTTTGCTGTGAAAGTATTTTAAATATTTAAATTCAAATGAATCACTGAATAATCAGCATTAGTGACATTAAAGTTCAAAAACTCTTTTATTATTATTTTCACTGTTCAAATAATTGCCATAATAATCTATGATATGGCCTAATATGCTGAGGAAATAAATTCAAAAGTGCTTTGGGAAGAATATACAAGGCATACAAGGCATTTCAGGCCACAGATATAACCTAGGGGACATAATGAAAATAAATTAACACTCCCCTCAATGTCAACACATTTCTTTGCATTGATGTGCGACTATAGAGTTGATGAACTCCGGTGATATGTAAATTCCTTGCTGCAGACATTGCAGAGGACTTTATTTTCAACACTTTATTTTTTATCAACACCATCAGGTCGTTTTTTAAAAGTAAATGTTCCAATCAATGATCCAGGCAGCGTGTTTTCTTCTCTCCCCTTCATTTTACAGTCTAATTTTTTACTGACTAGAACGGCTCGGGGTCAAAGGTCATACGGAATCGATTAATCTGCACTAATTTTTTTAATCAGTTATTTTTTCTCAAATTAATTAATCAAAATGAATCAGTTATTTTGACAGCCCTAATAATAATAGTACATTTATTTTGTATAATGCTTTTATAGACACTCAAATACGCTTTTATAGTTTTATATAGGGTGAAAGGGGGTCAGCTGAGTTCTGGACGTATTGAAGTTTATTGGTGATTTTGTTGCATGTCAGGTGAGGGAGTTTGGACCAATTATGAGAATCTCTGATTCATTGCAGTTGAGTTGGAGAAAGCGTTCTTGCATCCATGATTTTATGTCAGTGAGACAGGATGTGAGGGTGGAGTGGGTAGAGGAGAGGTAGAGCATTAGGCATAGGCATAGCAGTGGAAGTAGAGGCCATGTTGGCGGAGGATCTGTCCAAGGGGGAGGATGTACAGGATGAAAAGGAGGGGGCCAAGAACTGAACCCTGGGGGACACCATGAGTTAGTGGTGGAGGACTTGCAGTTGATTATAGAGATGCAATGGTGTCTGTCAGAAAGATAGCAGGTGAACCAGGTGAGGGCGGAGCCAGTTACCAATTAGGTGCTGAAGGCGTGAGAGGAGGATGGTGTTGGAGTGTCAAAGGCTGAGGATGGTGAGGAGACCGGAGTCAGCAGCAAGAAGAATTTTGAGGAGGCCCGTTTCGGTGCTGTGTTTGGAGCGGAAGCCAGATTGGAATGGTTCATAGAGGTTACTGTGAGTTTGAAGTTGAGTAGTTGAACAGCTCGTTCCAGGGTTTTAGACAGAAATGGGAGGTTTAAGATGGGGCGGTAGTTGTTGGGGATGTCTGGGTCCAGACTAGGGATGGCGAAAACAAAACATTTTGTTGACCGACCACCGAGCCTCATTAGCCGGTTGAAACCGGTTAACTGATTAGTTTAGAATATGCTACGCTATTTGAAATAACAGCCATTTCGAGCCGGGCCTGCAATTTCGCAACTCTGTCGCATCGCCGCCCTTCCACTCACATCACTTTTTTTTAAATCCCCTACAGCGCGAAACATGAGTCCCGCAAACGCGCCGCCAAGGAGCTTGTCGGAGGACAAATGGCTTCTTAGTTTCGAAATGGTTTGGGTACAAGGTGATCGCGTTGAAAATAAAGGTGTTTGTCTAGCGTTAGAAGCTCATTTGAAACATTGAACTCAAGAAAATGACAGCTCCGAAGAGACGCCGCTTTAGTTAGAGGTAGTGCTAACAATAATAAAGAAAGCTGATGATCATCATCACCTTATCTGTTACCATTGATGATACTTCCTGAAATGTAGATGTAATGTATTTCCAAATCTAAGCCCATCTTATGCGGAATGTTGCCTAATAGACTGCAACACGATAAAACCAGGCCAAGGCAGGTCTAACCTTCTAATAGCGGACAGAACAACTCTTTTCTTTAATTAATTGCGTAAGCTCTAGAAAGCTTAGTCTCTGGGCGCTGTTTGTCACATTTCCTACCAGCTAGCACAGATGACACGGTAGGTTGGCTTTGGCTTGCGGGTGTCGCGTTTTCAAGTGATACATCATTAGGGGTTTGCACGGACGTCACATTCTGGCCGGTAACCATGGTAACCCAGCACGCGCGGCCATATTGGCGATACTCGGTGAATGAAGTACAATGGAGTATTATGCACTTTGGATATCTTAGGTGATTGTAGCTGTGTCTAAACAACAGAAAAGCTAATCAAAATGCGTCTAAGATGCAAAGGAATATAGGGCAGGACTTGGACCACAAGAAAAGGCGCGATGTTTCGAGAAATTACAGTTTATTGGCAGCGCAGATCCATATGAGTTGGGTGAGGGAGACAAAGTACCAAGTTCAACCACAAGCGCCCCCCTTCCTCTGATAACTTCTGGCATTATTCTCCTTTCTCCCTGTTTTTTTAATAACTTTTGGAAGTCGATACCTACACCAGATGTTTTTCTCAGTCTGACCTATTGGTACAACCTAAAACACGGCAATAATTAACCATTTTCCTTGACGATGTTAGGGATTTACTTCAGTGCCTAATGTTTTCTAATGAGGCGAGTATCTCCAATATGGCGACGTCCAGATCTGATGACACGCCGTGCAAACCCCTAATAGACGATGTGCTACTAGGCTACTATATTTAAAGGACAATTCCGGCGCAAAATGAACCTAGGGGTTAATAACACATGTGTACCGAGTTCGACCGTTCGCTGGGATTTGTTTTCATGCTAGTTGAATGTGACCAGTATGTGAACCAGACGTGAACGGTAATGTGATTCTTTTTAATAAACTGCCTGTACACTTACAAAGTTCTCAATGTTTCGGTTTACATATAGAGACCCTCATTATGCTACTGTGTAAGTGTGGTGCTATTTTGAGCCTTGTTAGAGGTATAGAAATAGCGATTTCTTTTTACTGTACATGTGCCCCGAAGGCTAGCGTTAAACGCAGCGGTTTGCAATAAAACTGGTCACATTCGACTAGCATGAAAACAAATCCCAGCAAACGGTCGAACTCGGTACACATGTGTTATTAACCCCTAGGTTCATTTTGCGCCGGAATTGTCCTTTAAGCACTGTATCACACAAGTTGCAACTTACATCTGTGTCATTCTTTTAGATGAAATGGTCCAACACACTACTTTTATTTCCACGCTTCATCCTGTCGTATGCCCTGGCTCTAACCTTGAGTGTTTTAGCCTGTAGCCTATACTTTTCGCAAACCTTGTGAGCGCGCGAACCCAAACGCTGTGACCTCACGGCAAATGTTGTATTGGTTTATTAAGTACAAACACGCAAACACGCAAGGGAGTGATGGCAGCAAGCTTGATGTGGGAGAGGACAATGCCAGAGGCCAGAGAGGAGTTGATTATGTTGGTGATGAGAGGAGAGAGTGAGGGGAGCAGGCCTGAGCAGGAAATGTTGGGATCAGGTCAAAGGGAGAGGTTGAGGACTTCAGCTTCAGTGATTGGAGTGATTATAGAAAGTGATTTGGATGGAGGATGGTGGGAGGGGAGTGGGGGTCCAGGGTTGAGGGAGGGAGAATTATGGGCCAGTTGGTTATGCATGATCTTGGTTTTGAAGGAGAGGAAGGAATCACACTTGGAGGTGGAGATAGCCTACTAGGTCGAGATACTACCCATACAGAGCCAGGCTATCTTCTTGTGGCTTGCCCCATTAAATTAGCACCAACTCCGATAATAATATAACCATTATTCTGAGTGAGGCTGTATTGTATGTGTTATATTTTGTCTGCTTAATCAACCAAATAAAAAATGAATGACTGAATGAATACCTAATGAGATGGTGTTAGTGTCGTGCCTAAGTGTTTCAGAAATGAGGTTTCCGTGTCGTGCCTCTGTGTTTCAGAAATGAGTTTTCAGTGTCATGCCTCTGTGTTTGAGAAATGAGGTTTCAGTGTCGTGCCTCTGTGTTTGAGAAATGAGGTTTCAGTGTCGTGCCTCTGTTGTTCCTCTTTGGCAGCCTGTGAGTTCTATGCGTTCTGTGGGGCTCTGTTCGGGATTTGCTCCATGATTACACTCACAGTCATCGCAGTGGACCGCTACTTTGTGATCACCCGACCGCTGGCGTCCATTGGGAAGATGTCCCGCAAACGATCCCTGCTCATCCTGGCAGCAGCCTGGATTTACTCCATGTTGTGGAGTCTGCCTCCTTTCTTTGGATGGAGTGAGTTTGTTGTGTTATTTCTCTCTCTCTCTCTCTCTCTCTCACTCACTCACACACGCACACACACACACACACACAAACACACACACACGCGCACACACACACACACACACACACACACACACACACACACATACACACACAGGGCTAATGTTGATACGGTCTAATGTGTTGCTATAGGTGCCTATGTCCCGGAGGGCCTGATGACCTCCTGTTCGTGGGACTACACGACCTTCACTCCATCAGTGAGGGCCTACACCATGCTCCTCTTCACCTTCGTCTTCTTCATCCCCCTCTTCATCATCATGTACTGCTACTTCTTCATCTTCCGCGCCATCCGCAACACCAACAGGTACCAAGGGGACAGTTAGAAAGATTACACAAGCCGCAAGACAGCAGTTACAATTCTTTATGACGAAAATGATTAAGATATCAGTGCAGCAGAATCATTTGGGTGATGATTGCCAGATGGGGTCAATATGGTCTTGATTATTATGCATGGTCACTTCTCATCTCTCTTGTGTATGCTGTCAGGGCGGTGGGAAAAATCAATGGGGAGAGCACGAGAGACTCCGTGAGGAGGTCCAACCACATGCAGAAC
This sequence comes from Alosa sapidissima, assembly GCF_018492685.1. Lineage (NCBI taxonomy): Eukaryota > Metazoa > Chordata > Actinopteri > Clupeiformes > Clupeidae > Alosa > Alosa sapidissima. The sequence continues at coordinate 26,815,643 of NC_055978.1, read as the reverse complement.
GAGTGGAAGATGGCGAAGGTGGCCCTCATCGTCATCCTCCTGTATGTCATCTCCTGGTCACCATACTCGTGTGTGGCACTCACTGCCTTTGCTGGGTAAGGGTCGGTCTATTCATTTATAATTTTTTATTTACATTTATTTTGTTTATTTAAAACTTCTTTAAACATCTTATCCTTTAACAATTGAACCGATCTGTTATCACACGTTACATTGGTGGTGGTTGAAGTGAGGTTCCACTGTGTAAGTGCTTTGAGTAACTAGATAAAGCGCTATGTAAACGTTTAGTGTTGTAGTTTTTGTTGTTTTGAAATCATTACTGTGCACACATGACTACAGCATCATTCATTTTCCATGAGACCCGGCATCTCTCAGCGGCAAGAAGCAGCAAAGCTGTTTGTCACGCTTTGACCGTTTTGAGCATCGAGAGCGTCAAACGGAAAGTTGAAGCTTGGCCAACTTTATGGTTGTGAGCTATAATGCGAATCAGAGGCAATCACCCACCACCAATTCAGAATTAGCTGTGCGCAGTTGATAGAACCCTATATGAACTTTAGTTCCTATGAAACATGTGTCTCGTTTAGTGTTTACAATCATGAGAATGAGAGGTTAAAGGGACACCAGGCAACGTTTTCGTGTTAATTACTCATCTTCGTAAGTCGGTATATGGTTAAATGACTCATTACAGGGCGAATGAAGACTCTCTCGCCCGCCCCTACTGCCTGTAGGAAGAATATCCCGCTTGCAAGTTCAGTGTATCGTACCCGGCGACCGAAGCAGTTTCAGTTTCCATCCTGCATCCACAGCACAGAAACGCTATGAAACACATTACGTTCAATGCCATGCTCACGCAAGAACTGGTCTGCCGCAGAAACTTTGCAAAATCAACGTATAAGCCACGGCTAATAGTTGGGAAATGACGGTATGTCAAAATGGTTGTTTCTTAAATGTTTTAAACATGGGGCAGCCGTGGCCTACTGGTTAGGGCTTCAGACTTGTAACCGGAGGGTTGCCGGTAGAACCCCGACCAGTAGGCATGGCTGAAGTGCCCTTGAGCAAGGCACCTAACCTCTCACTGCTCGCGGAGCGCCGCTGTTGTGCAGGCAGCTCATTGCGCCGGGATTAGTGTGTGCTTCACCTCACTGTGTGTTCACTAATTCACGGATTGGGATAAATGCAGAGACCAAATTTCCCTCACGGGATCAAAAGGCTATATATACTTATACTTAAACTAAACTCCACATAGCCCATTTAGCAGGTCCATTGTTACAGCCATGTAGAACTCTGAAAGGTCCTCGAATAATCCAATAAATGGTTCTTTGTAGCATCCTATGGAACTTTGAAAGGTTGTATGAAACCTCAATGTTATCAGAGAACCTATGAAGGTCATTTAGGGGTGCTACTCAGCATTTCTGTCAGAATACAGTGTTATGGCAGCTAAAGGTCACACATGTGAGGCCTTCATGTGTCAAACATGCCTCATTACCTAGTCAGTGAAGGTTCCTGTTGTCTACCTTTGATCAGTAATGAAAGAGTTCCCTGGCTGGTAGGTTAATTACAACAATTTCATCTTTTCAAATGCTAATGACATAATACTATCATGCATGATGTGGCTGAACAGCAGCAGTTTTGTTTGCTGATCTAATGATTTTGTTTTCTGCCCGGAAATTGCCCTTCTGATAACAAAATTTAGATGGTTACTCCACTGCACTGTCACCTCTCCCAGCAGCTCATTTTCTTCTTTAAATAAACACATGAAATTACAAAATGTTATATGAAAATTGTGTTAGAAACACAGTTAAACAAGCGCATTGCCTTGTCCTCCAAAAGGTTTCTATAGACTAAAATGAGAGCATATAATCAATATTCTCTGTTTAAGCATGCAATGAGAAAACAAGGATATTTTAAATCTTCACAGCTCGCTTCATAACTATTTCACAACATACCTGTATGAATATATCTCCACATGTTCATGTTTTTGATCAGAACAAGGCCACTTGTTCTCTGCAGATGCTCTAGTTTTCAGCTAGCTATTACCTTTTCTCATGTGAGTTATACAACATCCATTTGTGAGTCCACCATGTTTATGTCTAATCCATGTCTTCCACTTTCCTCCCTCTAGCTATGCAGACAAACTCACACCATACATTCATTCTGTTCCGGCTGTGATTGCCAAGGCCTCTGCCATCCACAACCCCATAATCTACGCCATCACACATCCTAAGTACAGGTACAGTGTGTTGTTATTACACTCCCCCTCTCCCGCCACACACACACACACACACACACACACACACACACCACCATCACCATCACACACCCATTATGGCAGCTGGACTTTTGAAACAATGGAGAATTAGTGACCTGACTTTTACTTCCGTTCAATTATGGCAGCTGGGCTTTTTTAGACACAATCATACATGTTAAAGCAAAGACGTGACAGGAATGTAGCAGACCCAAGTCTGACAGATCGTCTGCCAGCCACACTACTGCAGCTCCAGCACGGCCATGTTTGTTGTAAAGCACATATGGCAACGGTACGGTCATAAGGAGTCAGGTCCATAAGGCGAGCCTGACGTCATGTGTCGAAGGGAAAACATGCACATTTGTTGGGCAGCATTTCAAAAGCTCAGGGGAGAAATGAACATTCCTGGGGAAGGTGTGACCTTTCCATTCTGCAACACATGAACCGTGATAATTATCATAACGCTAAAGGCTCTTGAGTTTCTAAGTGCTGTTTTTTCCTCCTTTATATACTTGAAATGTCAGGCCAAATTTACTCTGTTGCAGGTGTAAGATAGAGCTGAGAGCAGACACCGAAATCATGAAAAGATGTCAGAATATTTGGAATCCTGGACTGGGCTGTTTGCTATCATCGTGTCAGATTTTTTTAGAAGTTCATGAACAGTTTTTACAGGGCTGCGGAGAGGAAAAAACTGCAAAAAAAACAAAAATAGTACAGGTGTCTGAAGCGCTCTGCCCTTAGAAAGAAAACGAAATAATCCTCTCCAGGGAAGAGTGACTCACTCACACTCACTCCTAACAAGCAAGCTACTGGGTGTTTATGCACTCTCCTGGAGAGAAGAAAGATGCTTTCGCAGGCCGTCCAATCTCCGCTTTGAAATCCAGCACTTTCTGAACAATCGGATTCAGAGATGTGAGATTGGAGGTGTGGTGACTGCACACACTTGTGTCAGGCAGGCTTTCACTGTAACCTTTAAGAGGAAGAAATCAATTTTGGAGTCCCAGCTCACCCCTTTGGTAGCCCTACACGCTGTTCACCTCCCACTTTTGGACAGCTGCAGTGTAACAGCACTTACCACACATTTCACAAACCACATGTGTTATGGTCTATTTATCTTCACAGTCAGTGATGCTCTCAAAGCTTTTAGGAAAGGGATAATAATATTACTCAGTTACACTTTACTTACACTGTCATGAACGTGTCATAAACAAGTCATAAACAAGTCATAAACGTTTATGACATAACGCTTCTGTTATTAAGTGACATTCGGTTTTTGTCATAACAAGTTAGGGTTAGGATTAGGGTTAGGGTTAGGTTTAGAGTTAGGGTTGGGTTTAGGATTAGGGTTAGAGGTTAAGTTTAGGGTTAGGTTTCATGTGTCATGACAGTGTCATGTGTTCATGACAGTGTCATGTCACTCTTATGTCGATACTGTCAAGTAAAGTGTTACCCTAATCATGGTACACTTGTATCTTATGACACTTGCATTTAGCATTAACCCTTTAATATCTGCAAATGAGACGGTGAAATCAGTTCACCCCAAAGATGTCATGCTGGAATACTGTATGCATTCAGACTATAATTACAATCACCAGATAATGTGATGATACCTTTGTCATAAATGCCATAAAAAGGCTGAATTCTGCACTGGTCCCTCTGGTCTCCGTCCCCCTCTGTCCGCAGGTCAGCCCTCGCTAAGTACATCCCATGGCTGGGAGTGATCATGTGTGTCCCGCGCCGAGATCGCTTCACCAGCAGCAGCTTCATGTCCACCCGCCGCTCCACTGTCACTAGCCAGTCATCCGAGAACAGCACCTACCACCGCACCGTCAAGCCCTGCCTCTCCTCCGTGTCCGACAGCGAGTCGGTAAGAATCAGCCCTCAGCCCTCGCCCCTGCCCAGCCCTGACCATCTCCGTGTCTAGTCTGTATATTTTGGTCAGTGCACTGGCCCAACTCAATTGTGTGTGTGGGTGTGTGTGTGCGCTCACTCAGGGGTGGACAGACTTGGACGGAGACGTCTCCAGTGTGGGCTCTCGGCCCGTCAGTCGGCAGATGTCCTGCGATGTGCCGAGACGGGACACTGCAGAGCTGGTCAACCTGAGGCCCACCAGCTCGCTCAAGGTCAAAGTGCACCGGCTTGACTCCGGCACCACTGACAAGAAGTCGGGCCAAAGCCCAGCAGAAGCGGGCCGCAGCCGGTCTCAGCAGATCAGGGTGAGTTGCTACTCTCATCTCATATGGCACGTGCCTATGCATGTGTGACCAATATTAACAACTGCACTCAATATTTACTGGTCTTAAATCATTTCTGAACTCCCAAGTAACTTTAATCCACTTGCACACATTATAAATGTAATGAGCAAGCAGTACTCTGGAACCACTTAAATAATTCCATTAGAATTGGTGGGTCTCAGTGGTGTACCAGGTACATGTTCTAGTTGAGCTTTAAAAAAGCTACAGTGTGAGTGGTCCATCACAAAACAACTCTATTGAAAGAGATCTAATCTAGAGCAAATCAATCCATTTCTGTGCCGTAATACATGGAAATGGAATCACCACTTTATCCAGTCAATGTGGTTGTGTAACTGACCGAGACATGCTTTAGAATAAATGTAGCAGCTCATACATGATCAGATTAGTCCCGAGAAGAATTAAGGCTATTGGGTAGATTGCGCAACAGTGACTGTAGAGTTTCACAGCGTTTCACACTGTGGGAAGATTTCTAAGCGGCATTTTATTTTGTGAATGAATGTGAGCCATTGAACATATCGACTTGTTGGGGGTGAGTGGGAAACATTGATTTTCCTCTGGTTTTTCCACTGGCCGGCCTGGGCAGTCTGAGGGGACGAGGCCCTGGGCCCTAATGGGCTGGCTCAGCTCCACAGGCTGATGTGGGTCAGTGTTTGCCTGGCCAGGCCAGTCTCCACAGCCTCCGCTGCCAGATTAGCCACTTTCCTCGCAGGCCGGCGTAATCTGTTGGACCTTCTCATAATCCCGCAACTGGCCAAGAGCGGGACTGACCATATCCTCAGGGCATCGTTCGATAACCTGCTTCTCAGATGAAAAAAACGAATTCCTTTTCCTTCCAGCGTGGCAGTGGGGTTGAAAGTGATGCGCTTACGTCATCATCTTTACTTGTTGCCGATTTCCTCATCAGTGTAAAGGATGCATCCACCCACATGCCGTTCCGTAGAGACAGCACATTACACATCATTTGTATTTGTTTCCATGTTTCCAATGGAATACACATGTTTAATAAAATCTATCACTCTCTAAGTTTCCAAATGGCCCATCAGCTCAGACCTTGCACGTCCTCACACCCTTTTCTCTCTTCTCTGTAGACCCTGACGGATGCAGACGCCGTCTCCCTGACTGACGTCACCGTAGCCTGCCGCCTACCCTCACTGGTTAGCAGCTAGTGATTTCAGGGCTTGTCCTCTGCCTGGCAGATTGCCTCCTATTGCATGAATGAGTTTGTTTTAGTGTGTCTCTGAGCGAGTTCCCCAAACACAGTCAGCAGCAGCAGCACACATCAGCTTGATGACAAAGGACACAGAATAAGCACTTCGGACCCGTCCACCCCTGACCCACTGGGGGATAGCGCACCACATTAAAGATGGGAGTGTTCGGCCCAATTGTCTTCTGTATTCTGTGTCACTAAGGACCCTTTTGAAATATGCAAGACCCGCGGAGTCAGCCGGAGTTAATGGAAGATGCTTGAACGAGGCTCCCGACTCCAGCTCTCAGCTCCCTCCCCTCCCTCCTGCGCCTAGTTGGCCTGGGTTGTGTGCGCCGCGTCGGCCGGGCGAGGAGTGGGAGTGTTTGTGACGGCTCAGTGGCCACTGGGAGAGCTGTTATTGGGGACATCATCAGCTACATTTGCACTAATTGCGGAAGAGATGGCATTAGACAGGTTCTAGGGCTTCTCCCCTCTGCCGTGGCCTCCCCATCTCTCCTCCTCATCCCTTTCTCCTCCTTCAATCTGTCTTTCATTCCAGTCTGCCTCTTTCTCTTTTTCACCCCTTCATCCTCTCTTATCTTTCCTCTAGACTCCTTATCTCTCTTTCCCTCTGCCCCTCTGATTCCTTATTTCCTCTCTCTACTTCTTTATCCTAGTCTTTATCGTATCCCTCTTCCCCCTGCCTCTATCTCTCCATCTCTCCTTGACTCATATTCTCTCACCCTCTCCCCTTTATCTCTCTCCTCCTCTCTTTCACTCTCTCTCTCTGTCTTCCTCATCTCTGGTTCTGTCAGTATCCTGTGGTTAGAGGGGAGGCTTGTGGACATGGCTCTGCGCAAGACTCATTAATGGATTAAAGGTTGCCCCTCTGAACGTTTTGAGACTCACTGAAAAGAGAAATTGGTTTGCTATTTTAGGGGGGAGGGATGTTTTTGCTTAAGCAAATGCATTGTTTTCCCCCTGAAATGTCCCCAGAAATGAAAGGCTACACTCCAGATTTTCCAAGAAGATCCGTAATGATGACAAGGATCTCAAAACAATCTCACAGTCTCTGTCTGTGGATTTGATGTGAACAAGACTCCTCTAGCGCCACCCCCTGACTGATATTGATACATCTGCCTTGTCCCCACTTGAACCAAATTCTCAGGACTCTCACTACTATATAAATTTCTCTCCTATTAATTTCCCAAAGGAGTTTTTTCTTATCATCTCAGTATCAGACATCTGTGTTTTTTACATGGAATACTTCCCATGAACTACATGGCCTCAGGGGCTTTGGATTTGCTTTGTTTTAACCAAACAACAATATGGTCAATGTACACAAACTATTAAACTAAGTAAATGTCATCTCTGTTCCAAAAACTTAAGGGTCCTTGGTACTTAACCATTTCAGCTCTAGGCTGCCATCTGGTGGAATCATCTCACTCAAAAAATGGCTGGTCAATTTGGACCAATCTTCACTGTGTCCCCCAAAGGGAAAGTCTGGGAAGTGGATCAACTGTTCCTCAGGTCTCTGATATCACCCACAACAAACAGTCACTAATCTCTCTCCGAGATGAATAAAGGGTGAAAGTTCCTGTTGTTCCTCTGTAGGTGTACAGCAAATTAAATGTGCCCCACATTTTGGATTCTGGGTCCTAAAAGCGTTCCTGACTGGAGCAGGGATCTTTTACACATCACTAAGAATATATATTTTTTAATTTCCTCATTTCCTATGTACAAGTAATTATGGATATTCAAAGAACCCCATGACTAGAAATAGTTTGGCATACCTTTAATAAGTAGGGCCTGAAAGGAAATGAATGAAAAAATATGAGTTGTTGTTATACTGTGCTTAAGAATGTTGGTACAAAATAACCTGTAACCAGTTACCAGTTCTAACTTGAAAAATAGAAGTTTTTTAGAAGGATTTTCCTACACAGGACTGCATTGCACTTCACAATAGCAAGTCATAAATATAATCTGACAGGCCAGATAAGAAAAAAAACATACTTTAATGAAATCTACATTCCAAAGCAGAATAATATACTCTCTCTCTCTCTCTCTCTCTCTTCTGTTGCAGCCATGCACAGTCATGGACCATTCGAGCCAAATACCTTCCATCATTGTCACTTCAGAATCCAGCCCTACCTTGACCTCAACCAGTCTCCGTGGCAACCAAGCTGGAAAGAGTGCTCCATCCAGTGTGGCGGAGCCTGCTGGTGCCCCTGAGCTCGCCACTTCCTCCCCAACTCCCCCACTGCCTTAAGACTCTGACTTAAACTCCACACGCTTTTTCTCTCTGTGCTAAAGTCCAAATAAGGCTTTCTCAACAAGAAACATGCACTGTTCGTAATCCCATCATTTTACCCGACTTTGGTACTAGTTGTCATCGTGCACCTTCACTCGTCTGCCTCGTCTGTGACATTTCCACATCATCGTTGTTTTTGATGTAATTATGCACATGTTCTGTTTTATCTGTGAAGCCGGACTGTGAGGGCTTCACGGCAAAGCTGCAGAGCATGCACATGCAGAAGTGTGTGGTGGCTCTTCTCCCGCATGGCTCATGCTGCTTCACAGCTGGACGGGTGCGCTAGGGGGCGCAACATTCTAAAGGGTGATGGAGGGGTTGGACCTGTGAGGTTGCGATGGCCGCCAGGTCCTGGCATGGTGCGGAGCGGTCAAACGCTGCAGCATTAAAGAGCAGATAGAGTGGCAGCACTGTAGAGGATCACACCAGCCCCAGAGAGGAAGGCTGCAGCAAGAACAGCATAATGACTGCCCTGAGAGAAATTCATTTTTTTTCAAGGTAGTGTAAGTGGTAAAATATGAGAATATAATTTAACTTTTTAGTTTGATGAATTTCAGAGGTTAGAGTGCTTGGGGCCTTGAAGGAAATGGTCAGGAGTTAAGGAACTACTGAGATTTTATTCTCTCAGGTGTATGGAAAATACACACTGTATTCAAGGTAAAACTAAAAAATTAAAAAATAGTGTGTGTGTGTATTAAAGGCACTCTAAGCTATGTAACGTGGTTTCTAAGCTAAAACATTTTTTGTCACATACAGCTAACATCACCTCACCATCCGCTAGCTGCCTGTGCCCTGAATTCACAAAAAATGCTGTCTCTGCAGACAGCCCAGGCTCCAAAAACGGCAACAAAAACAACCTGCACCAACCTGGACCATAACAAACTGTTCCAGCCAATCACCAACGAGATGCGTATTTAGGAGAGTTTCAGATGATTGGAAGGGAGGGGGAGGGAGTAGCGAGCTAGCTCTCTGTTTTGTGTGAACGTCAACAGAAGTGACGTTACCCAACATTGCTTAGAGCGCCTTTAATGTGGGGAATAGGTGCAGAATTCAGAGTGAGTCCTTCAAGCTGCTGACATGTTCTGTGTCAGCCAAATAGCATCCTGCCCTTCTCACAGCACAGTCAAGTAAAACTCCTTCTCCATCTCTGTGTCCCTCTACGTGTAGAGATGCCTGCGGGGCCATCCACACCCTGGCCCAAGTCAGAGCCAGTCTCTGCAGTACAGTACAATATGCCCCCTGGTCTCTTCTCAGCAGAGAACCTAGCGCAGCATGGACACCTCCAACATATCGCCACACCTGGCTCCTGCACCTTCCATGCCCTGGAGGAAAGCTATGTGGAGGCAGGCCACCAGGCAGGATGCACGTGTGTATGTGTCACCCACAGGCACAGCTGAGATACTATGTGTCTCTGAGATTAGCTAGTGAGGCATGAGGCTGGAGAGCAGAGAGCAGAGAGATGTCTTTCCTCCTCCCTGAGGTGGCCCAGACAACCCTGAGAAATAGGGCCTCGTAGTCTCCATCTGTCAGCTTGGATAGCTGGGGGCTGGACGTGCCCACACAGGGATGTCTCGCTTTCCTAAAAGCCCATTGTCTTCATCCTTCCTCCATCCATTTCCATTTATCCATCTCTCTGTCCTTGTGCAATCTCTTTCTCCACAACATTTACCAGCTCTGCTCGCTCCCAAGGTTTTATCTCCTGCAGTGGCCACTAGTCCAACTGCTTAATGTATTTGAATAAATGCAATGATATTTTTGATACCTGAGCAATGTTTTCATCATGAATATTGTACATAGAGCTGTATTGTAATCATTTGTAGTGTTGCAAGATCATTGCCATCCAAATAAATGATTTATCTATCCCAGCAGTGCTAATGTAACGTCAGCAGTGATGTAAGTCATCTTTGTGAGCGCTGTCCTGATGATGTGTGTAAGAGTGATTATCTAGATTACTTCATTTTTTTTTCTCAAGTTCATGTGGTTTTCTGCTGTTGTGAAATAAAACACGTGCAAATTTGATCTGCATATTTTAAATATGGCTTCCATCTAGGTGGAGGTGGACTGTTGTCTGCTGTTGTGTGCTGTGCGTCTGTGGCCCCCACAGGCTGTGATGGGCCAGAAAGGGTTCAGAGGCAGATCTGTCCTCCGTCTGTTGTGTGCGGTTAGCTGCAGGTACATGTTTAGTTTGTTCACGTGCTGTACGCCATGGATTTGAAATGCACTGTCATATTACGGGTGTCTGTGAGGTCAGTCAGCAGTTGTGTGTTTTAGAAGCTGAAGTGATTTCATGCTGATTTGGTTTTGTGTTTGTGTTTTTACTTATTTTTTTAAAATAAAATCATTAATTAACACTATTGTTTGCTAGTGTTTTTGTATTTATGTGTGTGTGTGTGCGTGTTTGTGTGTGTGTGTGTGTGTGTGTGGATGGGGGGTTGTCTACTACCGTCTGGCATGCACCAGCTACAAAGTGGTGGCAGCAGTGAGTTATTGGACAGGCAGAAGACGAGGATTATATTACACACACTCACACACAAACAAACTCACATAAACGCATATTATGTAACTCCTATTATACTGACAGGCATGCAGAGAAAAGCAATGAAAGGGACCTAAGAAGGTTAACCCTCCCCCGTCACACAGGCTTAATGGGCTGTTGAAACTGACCTCCTGGGTGCCCATGCTAAAGAAGAAGAGAGGGGGAGAGAAAGGGAAGTGAGAGAATGGGAGGATGTAGAGGATGGAAATAAAAAGAATAAGAGCAAATATTTCCATTTGAGAGACAATGTGCTGTTGTGTGTATGTATGTGTGTGTGTGTATGTGTGTGTGTGTGTGCACAAACACTTGTGTAATTGTCTGTATGTGCGTGGTCTCATCAAAGAGGGAATGAGTGAGTGTGTGTGTGTTGTGTGTTGTGTGTTGTGTGTGTGTGTGTGTGTGTGTGTGTGTGCCCATCAGGGGAGATAAGAAGAATGTGTTGGCCTAAGACGAGGCTAAATTCGCCCGCATGAATCACGGTGCCCCCCAGCAAACACAGTGTCCCCTTACATTCCATATATGGACCCTGGGGGTCGGAGCGCTATCGGCACTCTTCAGTGAGGGGCTATTCTTAGGCTTGTCTGTCCAGGCCATCCGAGCAGGCAAGAGCTCTTCCTCTTTCCTGTGCCTAGCGCCTTTTCCATTAAATATTCAGGGAGCTCAAGGGGGTCTTTGGGGGCTATCAGAGGGTGGGGTCGGGCTCAGGGCTATAGTACGCTTGTGTGCACGTGGGCAAGGGAGAGTACTGCTGTTAAGGGCCCGCAGTGGCCGACGTCTGACTCCGCTGTTTGCATTTGTTGTTGTTGATTGTTTACAGAGGCTCCTTCGGCGGCCGTCACCCCGTGCGCAGGGAGAGACGTGACTGGAAGAACACTCCACGGAGTTCCCGACGCCCCCCCCCTTGCCCCCGCGTTCAAAAGAAGCGTTCAAGCTCTCTCACTACTTACTTCTCGGATCAAGATGAGCGGCTACACTGTCACCCTCAGTGGCCCTGCGCCCTGGGGCTTCAGACTGCAGGGGGGCAAAGACTTCAACATGCCCCTGACCATCTCCAGGGTAAGGACCTGGTGTCCTGCACCCACTCACCAGCACACTCGGCTCACACTCATCCTCACTCTCACCTCATTACACAGCACTAGTCCACAGCTCACACTTACTCTTACCACAACCTCCGACACCCACTAACAACTACAAACACACACTAACAAAACTCGTCAAAAACAAATACTTGCCTGCTGCAAACACATTTCACACAAACAAACCAACCAGATACAGATGCTTCACTGTCCCGTTACACTGCTTACACTTGGGTAGTGCTGAAACATTTATCAGTGGTCCATACAACCCTAATACAAACTCTTTCACACCATCTCTTACATAACCACTTAAAGTGTACAGCATGATAACAAACTTTTCACTACATAACACCCCTTCACTTTAGTCAAGCTTGTCACATTTCTCAGATCTATGTATGTGATGTTCACCTCTACTGTCACTGAAAATATCTGTTGTAGTGTATTGTACTTGTAATGTAATGTAATGTAATGTAATGTAATGTAATGGGACTGAGATGGGTACACCTCAGTGCTAGAACATTCTCTGTTGTTATTGTTTATGGTTTGGCTGAGCCTGCAATGGCCTTAGGACAGTGAATCTTCTGAGGTATTTACAGTCTGTTGGCCTATGAATAGCTGATGGTGAGGTGTGCTTTGTGCTAAAGTTGTCTGCGCGCGTGTGTGTGTGTGTGTGTGTGTGTGTGTGTGTGTGTGTGTGTGTGTGTGTGTGTGTATGTGTGTGAGTGTGAGTGTGTGTGTATGTGTGTGTGTGAGTGTGTGTGTATGTGTGTGTGTAAGTGTATGTGTGTGTGTGAGTGTATGTGTGTGTGTGAGTGTGTGTGTGAGTGTGTGTGAGTGTTTGTGTGTGAGTGTGTGTGCGTACGTATGTATGTGTTAAAGTTGAGGGTAAGTGAAAGGTGAGAGCCCCCCCACCCCACAATTCAGCTGTGATGGCTCTCTCTATCCGCTCACATAATCTTGTCACGGCTTTGGCTCTTGAGGGAGCTGTCTGGTTTCCTCATTAAATGATTTATTTCTCTCGTGTTCCAGCCACCGTCACCCCAGGGAGTGTTACCTGCTCACGTGTACCAACCCCGTCCATAAAACAAAAACCCCAAAGCCTTAACCTCCCCTACCCAGAGTCAGAGGGGGCATTGCATTAGCTAATACTGCCAGGTCCCTCACCCAAGTGTGTTCTGTTCATATATTTCTCTCAGAGACAAGGTGTTATTGCCTAAGCTCATTGAAACAGGCTTTAGTTCAGAAATCTCAGCTTACTGGACATGAGATGTGCGCGGTGTGCTTTCTGACCGATGGCACTGCCAACCTCTCAGTCTGACACTGAGCTGCTGGGTCGGGCAGATGTGTGGCCAGAGAGATGCTCACATCAGAGAGAGAGAGAGAGAGAGAGAGAGAGAGAGAGAGATAGTGTGTATGTGTGTAAGTGTGTGTGTGTGAGAGAGAGAGAGAGAGAGAGAGAGAGAGAGAGAGAGAGAGAGAGAGAGATAGTGTGTGTGTGTGAGTGAGAGAAAGAGAGAGATAGTGTGTATGTGTGCGAGTGTGTGTGTGTGTGAGAGAGAGAGAGATAGTGTGTATGTGTGTGAGTGTGTGAGTGTGTGTGTGAGAGAGAGATAGAGATAGAAAGAGAGAGAGAGAGAGAGGGAGAGAGAGATTGTTCACTATTATATTAGTGCAAGTAAATATTAGATATTTATTGATATTAATATTAGATATTTATTGAGTATCAATGAGAATACAGAGGCTTCTACCTATGGACACCAGGAAAGAACTGATCACTAGGAATATGGGAACATTCAGATAGGAAATCCACTTGAAACTGTTTGAATTTGACAAGCATTTTCAATATGAATGCCCTGGGGTCTGACAGGAAATACCTTCATTGCAAAGCAGGGGATCCATTGAAGTTGTAAGGATATGAAAAATATTTCTGAACACCGAAGAAATCTGGACTCAAATTTGGTACTAAAATTGAGCTGACAGGGCAATAAGCCAAATGCTACAGAAGTTGGGGTGTTAATAAGCAATGCAGTACGGAGTAAGACTTGTATACTACTACTACTACTACTACTGACCACAAGTGAAATGTGGTTATGTTATATGTTTCCCACCTGTATTTAAGTAGATTACAGTGCGATATTCTAATTCCACTTATTATCAAATTCAATTAATTGCTCCTCTCGGTCTTTGAGCTATCTGTTCACCAGTGTTTGTGCTCAGAAAACAGTGTTTGTATACAATGCTTCCTCTTTAAATGGGAAATAAATATAGTGGCTTGAGCCATAAACTACCCCTGCCAATCAAGCACAGGGGCGTTGTGTGGCTGTAGCACAAAAATCAACAACATTTCGCAAAACCTTAAACAAATCATAGCCCAGTCTAGCCCAGAGATGGCATATGCCCCCTGCTTATATGTCTGGTTTTGTATAAACCTGTCTGTGTCTTAGTGCTAGGTTATCCTAGGAATTCAAGGGGAGAAGCATCCCATGCAATTTCATAGATTTTTATTTTGTGTGTGACAAAGAACAAACAGAGAATGTAATAAATTTGATCTAATTTATTATTTTTCCTGACATTTCATTCTGTCAATGACTGTGAGATTGGCCATTACGTATTGACAAATGGATCTGTGTTTGTGCAGCAACCTTTCGAAAATGTCATTTTAAGAAAGCCCCTGCTTTAGTGGTCTTAGTGTTGCAGCAGGGAGTGATCTTGCGTTGACACTGACATCCTGCATTCCATCTCACACAGTAAAAAGAAACACAACTCTGATTAAAAAATGTGTGCACTACTAGCCTGCTCCAACGCTCAATGCTAAATTATCAATCACTTTATCTTACACCATACACATCTGCCACTCAAAACAAACACACCGCACCACACAATAAACCATTCACTGACTAAATAATGCCCCGCTACATCATTTACACATAAAACCATAAGTCACTTTTCTGTCCATATTAGTCATGGGCGTCCATGTGGGGCTCCCTATAAAAAGCATTCTGTAATCTCAGCTGATGGCCCGGGCTGGGGTGGCATCCTGCCACTCGGAGGGCTCTGCCTGGTAACTGATTTAGAATGGGGATGAGAATGGGGATGAGAGGGTGAAGGTCAGAGCTCATACAGATTTGGTGGGCCATAAATATGTTTGGGATCAAGACAATGGACAGCAAAGGACAATGGCTGCTCTCTCTCTCTCTCTCTCTCTCTCTCTCTCCTCTGATATGTTTGGAGAAAGAGTTGATGGTGGCCATTGGCAACCCTTCAGCATTCAGATTCACTTATAACACTCTTGCTATTTCCGTGAGGGGGTTTGTTCACTCTGCCAAAAGAAAGTCTCTCTTCAGCATGTTCTGTTGGCAAACATGCTTCTCAAAAGGGTGACAGTCAACTCCTGCTGTGTCTGTATTCTGTTTCCCTCCCTCCTCTCCCTCTCTCTCTCTCTCTCTCTCTCTCTCTTTCACCAATTCTGTTTCTTGCTTCTGTTTGTGTTCTCGGTTATGTGTAGGAGTTTCTCAGCCTCTGTGTATGAATGAGATTTGCGGCCCATTGACAGCATTAGGGAAGAGGCGGGAGGTATGCATTGTGAAGGTCAGCTGTGGAAAAGCCAAAGGTCAAGGTACCGTTCCCATGGTGAAGTACTCTCCTACAGTAATAATGGGATATGGATTGCGCTCTGTGCATATGGAACTATACTAGAGGACACTGCCTGACAGCAGGGATGTTCAGCCCATCATCAACCATCACAATCACTGCCTCTCTCCAGGGCACCTGTCAATCACGCACCAATTGCTCACTGGTGGAGGGCAGGTCTGTCACACACCTCCCCCTAATCGCCACTGGTCTGGACACTTCAGCTGCAAGAGCTCCAATAATCAGCACACAGCTCTTCCCAGCTTGGCACCTCTTCACTCCCTTTCGCTGCCTCTCTGCCACAACGCAGAGTGAACACCAAAGCTTTTCATTGCCTTTGTGGCTAATTGCATTGATAGCCGAAACTACGATTTCACACCAGCCTTATAAGGTTACTCACGAAGTGTGGACTTATTAATCAAAGCGAGGCTCTTTTGTGTGCGCGACGGATGCCAGTGGGAGTCTGTGCCAGTAGCCTCTTTCTCAAGTGCCCTCACAGTGCCAGGGTGAGGAGAGGGTTTAATGAACGGCGAGGGCTTTGGTTTTGATCGTCATTTGTCTAATTAGGGTTCCGTTCACTGCTCAAGACAGATAGGCAAAGCCATCCAATGAGAATGATCCAAAGCCCCCTATTATTGATAAGTGATGTAATGGTCCCACAGGAATGTGTAGAAGGACTTTCGCATACTGAAAGGACTGGTTGTCCTAGTGACTACTCTGAATCACTCGTGTGAAACTACCTCGTCTTCAAAGGCAGTGAATGCTGATGGACACCGGCATTTCGGCTTGATCACTTCAAAACGTTTTAGAGGCTCATTTTATTTGCCAAAACCCACTGATCTAAATGACACCAAATGTTCCAGTTATTCAGGTCTGCACTTTGGAGATTTGTTTTTTCCGACCCACAAAAGATTGTCTTGGTTATACAACTGAAACTGAGCAATGCTGAAGTCTGAGCAGAGCCACACCCCTCCTCCACTGCTCTCTTCCATGTCGAGCTTACATAAGCAGAGTGCAACAGTAAACCTCAGGGGCGACATAACTGGGAGCCCTAAAAAAGCACATGGCATCCGACTGTGGATCCGTTCCGTGCCTGCGGCGAACTCTGCTTAGAGAGAGGATGGGGAGAGATGCTCCAAGTTTAACGTAGTGTGCCCACTGCTTTAAGCATCCAAATCCCTTTATTTGTGGTGAAAGGGTGAATAAACTCCCAATGAAGGGAGAGTCTACAGAGGCTTTGCAGGTCAGTTCTACTGATGGGACTTTATGAGGAGGGTAGGAGACACTGGATCTGCGCCAACTGTAGGAAAACATCATACTGATGACCACACCACTGTCATGAATGAGATATATTGTCAATAAACCCAACAGGGCAGCAATGAGTCACTTGACTGTCATTAGTTGACCATGTCTGATTCTGCATATTTGAAAGCTGATAAATATATTTATACATTTTATTATTTATAAATGTATCACAGCTATCATGTGGAAACTCTGGCTTAATGATCCCAGCTTGTGTACTGATCTCATGGAGCAGATGATGCTCACCCATGCCTGCTGAGAAGCAAAGCTACAAATAGCTGGTGTTTTTCTGGTATATTACCGAATAGAGTTTTGCAGAGCATGTGTGCGTGCGCGTGTGTGTAGGATCACCTATTCGTTAAGGGAACACCTCTGGGACTGGTGCTGTGCCATGCTGCCCCCTCTCTGGGCTGTGAGTGATGGGAGCACATGGATGGGCAAAGAAGGAAGCGGGGGGGGGGGGGGGTTGGGGGGAGTGGGCGTGAACAACGGCCTTTATTTTTAACACTTTAACGAGCTGCCTGTAAGAGTAGTCATGCACCCCTGGCCCCAGAGCATACTCACTTTGAGCTGTTTCTTTGTTTGTTTGTTGCGCGCGTTCATTTAAATTCATAACTGTTTGGTAAAAAGAGGTAAAAACCATTCTTGAGGGAAGACGGTATATAAAAAGAACCTCATAATGTAATTTTACGTCATTATTATGAAAAGAATCTCTGTTACCTCTGCTGCAGCATTAGTAATAGGATATGTACAAAACACAGCAATCCCAAACATGTCATAGTAATAGCCCCCACATATGCTGGAGTACTCATGAACTAAAACTTGTCAGACAGAGGTCATAGCTTATACTTTGTTTCCTAGCGCTGTATATTTTAACTGTTCAATTGTAGTATATCCTTAGATTGAAATCTTAACATGGGCAAAGTTAGGGCTTGTGGCAGTTTACTGGCAGTAGAGGCTGTATTAAGATCAGGGAGAGTGACAGTGGTACTGTGAGACTTGTGTCCGCTGATGGATCTCTCTATCCCTAGATCTCACCAGGCAGCAAGGCAGCAACAGGCAACCTGGCCCAGGGTGATGTCATCGCTTCCATCGATGGTGTCAGCACAGAGGGCATGAGCCACCTGGAGGCCCAGAACAAGATCAAGCAAGCTACCCACAAACTCGTTCTCACCATGCAGAGGTAAGCTAACAGCTTACACCAAACTCATCTTCACTATGCAGAGGTATCCAGACCAACAATTGCCAAAATCCAACATCCCAGTCCAGCGATATGACAATTCATGCCATACTCATAGCATCAGCATCCTCCCTGTATACAGTACTGGTACATTAGTCAGCATTACACTTCTTCTATAAAGGATAAAGTACCCATTAAGTAAACATCCTTCTCACCTTTGTATATGTAAGCTATAGGAACCCCACAACATCATAAACAGGAAAGGACACACTAATAAAAACTTGAAGCCACACCTTGTACACAGCCCAAAATCCAAACACATCACAAGAACTCCACTCCATGTTTAGTGACTGATGGTGTGGATAACAATTGTATCAGTATCATTTGAAAGCATTATCATTGGATGAAAGATAAGTGAATTTGGAAAAGAGAAAGCTGAACTATTTTGCCTGGTGTATCTAAACAGTGTTCAAAGAGATCTGTGGTCTGTGTTTATCTTGTGGCTCTTCCCTCCTTCAAGGGATGCACTCCAAACTAATCCCAGCGAGGCTTATCCCCCTTTTAGTCACAACAAAAGCCTCCCTACCCAAAGGGGACTTGTCACCCAGTGTTAGAATACATTATGACATTTTGGATGAGAAACATTTCACTTAGCTTTATATATCTCTCTATGTCCCTTAATGAAGGATGAAGCACACCTTACTTTCAACAGTAATAGGTGACATATGGGCAATATATTCATAATTGTTATGTTGCCAAACAGTCTATCAGGCAGGCCTATATCCGACAGGCACCCATATATCTGACTAGAACAGCATGCCTTCATTTTAGGTTAGAGCTTTATTATCATGATTGTTTGATGGTGATCCAAACACATTTCCTTTGATGGTTTCGAAATGTGCACTGAGAATGCTGCGATTTTGAGTCTGCTCCCACGTTGAGTAATTATTTAATGTCACGTTTCTCTCATTCACTCTCTGTTTTCTCAGTTCATGTCCTTCTTTTTGGGGCAGCAGCAGTGATTGACAGGCTCAGCTTTGCAGAGGAGTAGGGGCAGTCTTGCTTCTCATATTGAGTGCTGTGTTATGGATTTCAAGTGACTGTTTAGAGATGGCTGCTATTTTTCCAGAGTAAATGTAACCCTCCACAGGGGCTATGATTATCTACCATCTTTAAAAGCAAAAGTTAAGGCAACAGACACCATTTGTATGAGGAAGAATAAGAAAGAAAGAGAAAGGAACTTTTAAGGTTATTACTAATGTCTTGGTTTGATACAAAAAGTGAGTAGAGCTGGAACAATTATGGCATCAAGACACTATATCATAAGACACAACATCATAAACGTGATATTCATATTGAATGGACTCATATTGAATAGACTTGGGGAGTTTTATGTGAATTATCAATGAGTGATGTTGAGGGCTCTCAGGGACCCAGAATATGTGGGGAATTGTTTCCCTGTAGTGAGTGGATAGCCTGGGAATCCCCATACGAACTTTCAGCAATTTTGGGAGGCCATTGAAGTCTGTTTCCAATGTCCCTAAAAAACAGGCACACAAATACAATTGCTAATCTGGCATGGACATGTATTTCTTTGTAACTGAGTAAACAACTGCATTTAAAACCTTGGTTTACAAGATTGCTACATTTCTGAAACGATTTGGTAGAGTTTAATGCACTAATTTAAGTTTACCTTTTCCAGACCCACTCTCAATTGAGAAGGGTCTGGTGTCAACGAGACTATAGTGTGGATGTACCCTCATGGTGATATTTAATAACACTGTAATATGAGATATTACACACTGCCTCTAAAAGGTGCTATGCCATAATGGATCATGATGACCCCTATCTGATGAGTTACATTATCAGTAATTTGATGATAATGATAATATTAATGATAGGGTAAGTGAAACATTGTATCTCCATAAGTGACACTCGTTGATAGGACCGGTTCAAAAGCTCTTCACCCTGAATGGCTAGGACAGTGTGGTGTGATAGACCTGACCCTCTCTAATCTTACACAGTCCTCTAGCTGTTGAGTGCTCTAGCTGTTGAGTGACCAGAGGCAGTCACAGTCAAAGGTGCTGTCATTGTGTTCCAGGTCGAGACGTCCCGCCCCTGTTCCAACAGCCACCCCCAGAATGGACTCACCAATGCCAGTTATCCCACACCAGAAGGTATGGCAAACATTTTGACACAAATAAACGCACATGCACACACACACACACACACACACACACACACACACACACACAAACACACACACACGCACATCCATATATCTATGTATGTGTATACTCAAACGTACGTGCATGTATTTATAATGTCATATCTCAAACAGATACAGTAATTTAGTCCACCAAGATGAAAAAACTCTGGGCTCTGGTCCATATTTAGCTCTGTGGGGAGATTTCCTCTGAGATCTTTACATGGCTGTGGACTCCCCCTGCCCCCCTACAGTCAGCTGTTGAAAAAGCTGTCATCCCCTGGCTTCCCCTGAACCCCCCATTTGTATAAGCAGCGTGTGATGACATAAGACGGCAGCTTTGAGAGGACTCGCACCTGAATTATTTACATAATACCTGCCTAGAGCAGCTGGAGCTGGAGCTGGCCCTGGCCCGCATCCTCCTCGTCTGGGTCGAGTAGAGGAAGCATGTGGAGCACACAGAGGACCATCCAGACAGTGTGCCTGTCAAACGTGGCTAGACAGCCTTTCGAAAAGCTCCTCGGCACTTCAAGGCTGAGGCATGGGACAGACAGAGAGAGAAGGATGGACAGAGAGAGAGAGAGAGAGAGAAGTGGTGGGTTAGGTGAGAAGAGCAGAATGGAACATTAATAAGCTGCTAAAAGCTGCTCTTGGATGAACTTCTGCTGCCCATCATAAAGCTCAGAGCACACTGTGGTCATTCATGGCAATCCAGAACAGATGAAAGAGTGCTGGAATCACACACACACACACACACACAGACACACACAGACACACAGATATACACAGATATACACACATATACACACATACACACACACACACACACACACACACACACACACACACACACACACACACACACACACACACACACACACACGCACACACCTCCCTCTACCTGCCTTCTCTACCTGGACCACAGTCTACAATCTCTTCTACAGTGGAAGTTAAGATAGGCTAGATGCTCAGAACAGAGTGCAATTGGCACCACACCTTCTAACCCCTCACATGCCAAGCTCAGCTGGGAATGTGCCTGCTGAAGAGAACAGCAGGCTTACCTGACCCCGACCATACCACCACCCCGTCCCCCACGGCCCCCATCACTTAACCCTGCTCTCGGTAACATGAACAGTACCCTGGCAAAAGCCTCCTGCTTCTATGAGCGCAAGCGTTTTCCAAATGACAGCATACAGTGGTTATTTTTGACCGTGCTCATGACGGTTCCACCCCGAGACGAGTGTCACGTTTCTTGGAAAAGTGGCCGCCAGGAGCCTAGCAGGATCATTTAAAAGATATCCGGCACATAGCATTCATATCACTTTGCTTTAGCCGGTTAAAAAACAAAACAAAAATGGCCTCTAAGCTAGCACTATCTAGCATAACCTTTTCATTGGTGAGAGCCTGTGTCTCAAGACAGGACACCCTAGAGAACATACTTGGGGACAATTTGAAGCATTTGGTATAGATAGACACCAATCTGTTAGTTGTGCATTAGGGTGAGTGTTTAGCCCTCTGCCTCTCAGCACCTACAGGTGGTATGATATGGCTTGGGTTACCCCCATATCCCAAATCTAACCCCTCTCAGGTATGTTCCATAATTTATTCCAGCCTCTATTTGCAGCTCACGGGAACAGAATTCCCACCAAGAGACAGCACATGGTGTCTCTGCCAGTTACACGTGCCGGTGTTCTAATACTCAACGGGGCATTTAATCCGCGTTGTACTCCGACCTTTAAGACAGTATAGAGTGTTGGGCCAAACTGTATGTCATCTCATTATATCCACGCGGTATGGGAGCAGCCTGACTGGTTGTGTGTCATCATCGTGTCATCATTTTCAGGGAAACATAATGTTACATTAATGTTAATCACAGGCAGCGTTGTGGACGCCTAACTTCTGTCCTTGTCAGTCACAGTCCACCTGTGGGCCTGGGCATTTCTTCCCAATGAGATGTACACCACTAATATCTATGCCATCATGTGACAAGAAAAGAGCACGTGCCACCATTTCCATGGCTAGGTTATAACGCTGTGGGTGAAAGGATATATTCGTGTCTGTATTCTGCCAAGCACTAAATACGTAGTGTTATTGAGGACTGAAGCACTAAATATGTAGTGTCACTGAGGACTGAAGCACTAAATATGTAGTGTTATTGAGGACTGAAGCACTAAATATGTAGTGTCACTGAGGACTGAAGCACTAAATATGTAGTGTCACTGAGGACTGAAGCACTAAATATGTAGTGTTATTGAGGACTGAAGCACTAAATATGTAGTGTTATTGAGGACTGAAGCACTAAATACGTAGTGTCACTGAGGACTGAAGCACTAGAAGGGCACAGCCCTTAATAATAATTCAATATGACTGGGATTATTGTACCCTTATATCACACTGCAACTGAGGGACTGGGTTTTTACAAGTATTTTGTAATAGATGTGTGGTCTATTGGCTTGTGTGAAATCATGATTTACTCTGCTGCTTATTTTAATCACAGACACAGAGACAAATTGCATTGCTTTTTATGAGCAGACGATTTCCACAACCATGCTGAATTTCTTTTGACACTGATCCAATGAAGTCGTTGTAATTGTTACATAATTTAGAAGCAGTACACTCCTTTTCATGATGAGTTGTGAAGTGTGTTACTGAGTTAAAGCAAACACTTCCACTTTAATCATTCACCACAGCCTCTGATACTCTTGACACTGGTGCAAATTGTGCTCATTTACGCATTACTTAAGAGTATAATTAAATACAATTGTTTTTGCTTTTTCTCTGTATTACCAGTGAATATTAAGCTTATGAAATTATGAGTACGGGAGCATGACAGACAGAATAGACCTGAGTATATTAAAGCACAGTGCATGCTATCTTTCAAACATCTTTCAACGTGTCTCCAATCACAATATTGATTCAAATAAAAACAAATTTTTATTTTGATTCAAATAAAAACAAATTACTATTATTCACACAGAGACATTATGAAGTGAAGAGCTCTAGGGCTGAGTTATAACTGCTGTCATATGTTTCTCTTTTGGTTTTCTCCTGCAGATCATCGCCAACACAGCAGGAAAGTCAGTACCAACACTTCTACAAATTGCTCATGTGTGTGTTTGTGTGTCCTGGCCTGGCCTGGTGTGACTACATTCATTCTGACATTAAGAGTGTACATTTCTGGTTGTCTTATGTGATTAATGTGTTAATTTGATTTACATTTGAATGCATGTACGGATACATTTAAAGTATATTTAATGTATCAATAAAGCTGAGTGTTGTTTGAGGTTGGCTATTTCATATGTGATGAATGTGTGATAAATCTGCAATCCGTCTAACTCTCAACATCAACAGAAGCTGCTCCATTTGGGCATGTGCTAAATCTGCTTCATTTAAATCATAAACCTTGACAAAAAGTACAGTCTGCGCAGTGAGTATTGAGGGGACTGTTGTAGTGCATGAAAATAGACCTGCCTGCTCTTCGATTAAGTATTCAAAAAACCCCAAGACCAATGAGCATGAGATAAAAGCCACACTGTTAATAAAATATAACTGAACTTGTTCTAGTCACAACTAGTTAAAGCACATTAGTTCTGAAACTTTGCACTGTTTGAACACATCCCTTTGCGCTCACTTCATCTCACTGCACAACAGCACCCCCATCTGGTCGTTTTGAATTATCACATTCTGTATGTCTTGTCTTCTTTTGTCTTTCAGTTCATCAAAGTAAGTTTGTCTTCAAGTGTGTGCAAGCAAGCTTGAACCCTAAAATCAGAAATAGAAAACTCTGGCTTTAGATAGTAAAGGCCTCCGCACTCTCTGCTTTCGATATTTGAATATGTTTCGATTCCATTGTTTTTCAATACAACCCCACACACCAGCGGCCAGCTACGCTGCTGCCATAGTGGCAATACTGATACAGTTCTATTTTTGGCGGCACCGCTCAATAAAATCCATTGTTAATCAAATGCTTGTCAGTTAAAAATGTCGAAGCTGGGATGTGTGGCAAGTAACAGGGCACTCATGTTGGTGCCTATTTGTGGAGCGCTTAAATGTCCTACCGTATTTTGGTTCCAACCATTCACTAATTCAGCTGATTCTACTTAGCACACGTCTTTGGCCAGCTACATAGATAGATAGATAGATAGATAGATAGATAGATAGATAGATACTTTATTGATCCCCAAGGGGAAATTCAAGACAAATCAAATCAACTCAATGGTGAAATCACCTGTGCTAAGTGCACAGATAGAACCAATACATGGTAGGACCTTCTGAAGCCGGAGTTTTTTACACCTCAGACCAATTAATGTGGCTACATCCAAAAGCTCCTCCTGCTTCTTCCTTCTAACAGTCCCCCTCCCACAACCTGTTTTATCCCTTTCTTTGTTCCTCTCTTTCACAACTCCAACTCCTCCCTGTGTGGAAATCCCTCTCTAACCAACCTCTCACCACCCTGCTAAACTCCACCCTTGGGCCTCACTACCTGCTGCCACTCACAGTCAAGAGTATGTCCCCAGCTTCAACCCCAGCGTGCTGAAGGACTCCGCCCTGTCCACCCACAAGCCCATTGAGGTGAAAGGGCCCGGTGGCAAGGCCACCATCATCCACGCGCAGTACAACACTCCCATTAGTATGTACTCACAGGACGCCATCATGGACGCTATCGCTGGCCAGGCGCAGGCCAAGGGCCACGAGGGAGCGAGGTACGTGCCAAAACTCGACCGAAACTCACCACCACCTCTCGTCCACAGAGTCTGCGCTTGTTTAGGCAAGCATAGCGCTGAATGCCTCTGGCAGTGCAGAATTATGGATCTCTCCTTCTCTGCTGACCTCTGACCTATGGGGTTTTGCATTTGCCATGCTAAGTTTTGCATTGAAATGTATTTCATTATTGCAGATAGTGGAATGGTAAATGATGACAATAAACTGTACTGTGGATTCTGTGATTTGTAGTTTTATGGATATCTGTGGTCTGCTAAATCTAAACATTTCCAGTACAGAAGTGTGTGTAGTTTGGGTTGGCTGGCCTGCCTTGTGGTTACAGTAGATTTTGAGCTTTTGCATTTGTTGTCTGTATCAACTTCATCTCTGCTTTCCCTCTGATCTCTGTTCTCCCCCATCCACACTCCACCACTCCACCAACACTCCACCAACACTCCACCACCACTCCACCAACACTCCACCAACACTCCACCACTCCACCACCACTCCACCACCACTCCACCAACACTCCAACACTCCACCACCACTCCACCAACACTCCACCACTCCACCAACACTCCACCAACACTCCACCACTCCACCAACACTCCACCACTCCACCAACACTCCACCACATCCACCACTCCACTAACACTCCACCAACACTCCACCACATCCACCACTCCACTAACACTCCGCCACCACTCCACCAACACTCCACAACCACTCTACCAACACTCCACACTCCACCAACACTCCACCACTCCACCAACACTCCACCACTCCACCAACACACCACCACTCCACCAACACACCACCAACACACCACCACTCTACCAACACACCACCACTCCACCAACACTCCACCACTCCACCAACACTCCACCACCACTCCACCAACACTCCACCACTCCACCAACACTCCACCACTCCACCAACACTCCACCACATCCACCACTCCACTAACACTCCACCAACACTCCACCACATCCACCACTCCACTAACACTCCGCCACCACTCCACCAACACTCCACAACCACTCTACCAACACTCCACACTCCACCAACACTCCACCACTCCACCAACACTCCACCACTCCACCAACACACCACCACTCCACCAACACACCACCAACACACCACCACTCTACCAACACACCACCACTCCACCAACACTCCACCACTCCACCAACACTCCACCACCACTCCACCAACACTCCACCACTCCACCAACACTCCACCACCACTCTACCAACACTCCACCACTCCACCAACACTCCACCAACACTCCACCACTCCACCAACACACCACCACTCCACCACCACTCCACTAACACTCCACCACTCCACCAACTCTCCACCAATACTCCACCACTCCACCAACACTCCACCTCATCCACCTGCACCTCCCCTCCCCTCGCACCCCACAACTCCCTTCTGCTTACCCCCCTTTTCCCTATCCCCCACCCCACCCCACCTCAATACCCTCCTACCCACCTCTGGCCCATCATGTGACCGTCACTAGTGAGGAGCCAGAACCCGGAGCGGCCTTTGCGTAAGTAAAACCCACTGCCGTCCCAGCGCTCTGTGCCCAATTCTGCCCACTAGCTGCCCGTTCACCTCGCCCATCTCTTTCCTGACCCATCCTCAGCTGCATGCATGCACATCCATCTCCATTCAGCGTCTGCGTCTGTGACCTGAGCATTCCCAGGCTCGCTCTCAGCTCGAGGCCCACAGGACATGGAAACTGCTGGAAACTATTCCACTGATTCTGTTGAATGTACAGCAGGGCATTCTAGTAAATTGTTTCCAATTACACTGAAATCAATGAATACACTCTACAGACTGACGGATGGGTTTTGATTTAAAAAATAAAAAAAAAGATTAGGGCTGGAACTGGTGCCATGACAACAACAAATGGAAATGCATCATGTTTGAAGACAACAACAGTAAAGCAGAGATTAACAATCATGAAAGCATACTTATGTGTAAAAACTAGGGCTGTCAAAATAACTGATTCATTTCGATTCATTAATTTCAGAAAAAATAACTGATAAAAAAAAATAGCGCAGATAAATCGATTCTGTATGACCTTTGACCCTGATCCGTTCTAGTCAGTAACCATTAGACTGTAAAATGAAGGAGAGAGAAGAATAAGTGCTGCCTAGATCATTGATTGGAACATTTACTTTTAAAAAACGGCCTGATGGTGTTGATAAAAATAAAGTGATTAAAATAAATTCCTCTGCAATGTCTGCAGCAAGTCGCACATCAATGCAAAGAAATAGTGTTGATATTGAGGGGAGTGTTCATTTATTTTCATTGTGTCTATGTGAAAAACTTTTGAATTTATTTCCTCAGCGTATTAGGTAATATCATAGATTATTATGGTCATTATTTGAACAGTGAAAATAATAATAAAAGAGTTTTTGAACTTTAATGTCACTAACGCTGAATATTCAATGATTCATTTGAATTTAAATATTTAAAATACTTTCACAGCAAAAATTATATATGCGATTAATTCAGATTAATTAATCACAGAGTATGTAATTAATTCTATTAATTTTTTTAATCGATTGACAGACCTAGTAAAAACAATCTGCCATCTCCTTCAGGCAGCATTGAACTTGGGTCATTTTCTTTAAAGGAAAATTCCGGTATTTAGCACTATAAGTCCCTTTTCTGGTTTGTTTTGGATGAACTAGAGTGGTGGATACCGAAATTTTGACGATTGGTCCTGTCTCGACTTTTCTGACTCAACAAACCTTAACAACCCTTAACGTTCGTTTTCAAAACTGTGCAACTCACCGAGTGGTTAGTGGTGTTCGTTGATTATTAAAATAAAATATATCGGCGCAATGTATGATTTCCAGCCGTCTTATTTGCTATTGTGGAACTATTTTTTCAGACACCTCACAACCCTGTATAAACTTCCGCTTAATATTTGAACCTGAAGCATAGACGGTGGCGCAGTAATATCAATGTGCAATGAGTCTTCCAACAGAAATCAATGGGATTTAACAAAATGGCAAATAAAACACGCCAGAAACTGTATTTCACTACGCTACTTGTTTTGGAACATAAACGAACACCACTAACCACTCGGTGAGTTGCACAGTTTTGAAAACGAACGTTAAGGGTTGTTTTAGGACATGTTTCAGTATGCCTGTTGGCAGCCACTCTGAGTAGTCAAAGGCGATTCAAAACGAGTCAGAAAAGTCGAGACAGGACCAATCGTCAAAATTTCGGTGTCTACCACTCTAGTTCATCCAAAACAAACCAGAAAAGGGACTCAAAGTGCTAAATACCGGAATTTTCCTTTAAATATGATTCTCCAAACTCTCAATTCAACAGAAGTAACAATTACACTGTATCATTGCCAGGGCACTCTTTAATTAAGTCCACAATTATGACATTAACTAGTCTTAACTTAAAAATAATAAATCACTGGATATCCACAGCAGACTGATATACTGAGAGCTCTCTCTCTCGTTCTCTCATTTCTCTCTCTAGCACTCTCCCTATGAAAGACCCTCTGGTAGACAGTGCTTCCCCTGTATACCAGGCCTGTATTAAGCCAGAGGACAGGGAGTCCGAGATGTCCGAGTGGGCTCGCCGTGCAGCCAACCTACAGTCCAAGTCCTTCCGCATCCTTGCCCATCTTACAGGGACCGAATACAGTAAGTCCAATCCTCATCTCTTCCTGTCCTCCTCTCTCTATTCAGTTACTACAGTTGTCCTCGGATTGCTAAAAAATATGTTTTTGGGGAGTGCAGCATGTGGCACAAGCAAGTAACATGTACAGGTCCAGGTGCTCCTACCTGCAGTCATTTCCCGATCCCAATCTCTCTCTGCCAGTCATTTCCAGTCTTTCTCCATGCATCCTAAATAAACAAAACACAAAGCCTGGTGAAATACAGATAAATTGTGTAATTCAGTCGGTCCTAAATGGAATTGTCACTTACATTAGATGGAAATAAAGTTAGTTATCAAGAATGTTAGTTCTTTTCTCATATTTCTTTTTCTTCACAGTGCAAGACCCAGATGAGGAAGCTCTGAGGAAATCGAGGTACTGTAAATTTGAGTGTGCCACAGTTTCCTTTTTCATAGTACAGATGTTAGCATCAAGTGTAGAGAATATACACTGTGTCATTTCAGGATAACGATTCTAAAATATTTCTTAAACATTTATAACGTCTCCTTTTGCTTCCCTGCACAGGGAGAAGTTCGAGTCTGAGGTGAAAGGCCCACGATTTGCTAAACTGAAGAACTGGCACCAGGGCCTGTCCTCACAGATCCTCAATGTCACGGAGTGAGCTGGACCTATAGACTGGCAGGGGGGCAGAGAAAAGAGGAGGAAGAGAGGAGGTGCAGGAGAGGAGAGGAGAGGAGTTATCTAACTTACTGTCTGGGTTGTGAGTTCAACTGGTAGACGGTGGCCCATATAAGGGGAATCGGCTCCCTTCGTGTGTGTGCTGTTCATGCGTCCACTTGTCTCAATGCTCCGCCTGTAGCCGCAGTTTTCACTTTCACTCGTTTTCACTTTTTTTTCGTAGACTTCTTTGTTTGTGTATGTTTTGCTTGTTCTGTTTCTCCTGAAAATGAAAGTTATTATTGATGTACAAAGACAAAGCCAGAAAAGGGAATGATGAAAATGATACTCTAAACTTGTAACACAAATTTCTCACTTTCACACACATGAACACTACCCTTACACTTACCACGCACACACCTTACCAAATGTACTATTGTTAATGTGAATAATATATATATATATATATACATATAATAAAATACTTTATTTAAAACATATCAAAGTGTTATGTGCTTTTGTGTGACTATGTACCAGCCTAAACTCATAAATGTTGTCTCACCTTGAACAATAAAGTTTCATTTAATGTGTTTAAAGTAATTCTAGTTTATAATTCACCAATGTCAGCATTTTCCACATGTTGTGCCAAAGGCCTATAAACCGAATGCCTTGTCCATTCTGTGAACTACCTGCTCTTCGTCACTGGTGCCAGAGAAGAGAGTTTGGCCTGCAGTCACAGTCAGCCCAGTGGTACGCAGCCCGCTTCATAAGACTGCAGAACTCTTCATCCGTGACACTGATCAAGGGAACATAATCCCTATGTGGATCATCTTGAAAGTGTCTGGCTAAACTACAGGATAGTCAGTTCTCTCTCTCTCTCTCTGTCAAAGTTTGCTGCTCTCCAGGGAACTTTAGAGTGATGAAAACGGCTCTGCCAGCGGGAAGGCCCTGCTGCATCAGCATTTGGCCAAACTCCTATCAAAGAGCAAGCTTACATTCCTCTGTACAGAACTTAACAGTTTATTAGAGCTGTGTTACAAGAGCTGCAGTCCTCGTCATATAAGCTATTTTCTATCAGCTGTCCATGATGGCCTCTATCAATGATCAGCCACATCTAGATTAATGATTCCTATCTTAGGCTACTTACCCCAATGTCAACATAACCTGCACCTTGCAAGTTACTCAAAGCTATTTTTGAAACGTCTATTGATGAACATACTGGCTAATTCTTAAAATAATTTAATCACATTTCATCCACCACAAGCAGGGGCAGTAGTCTACCTGAGACAGTCCAGTGATCTGTTCTACTCTGTAAGAGTCAGAGGTCGATTGTTGCCATCTAGCGCTCATAGGCCGGCACACACATAGGCTAAATCATTTTACATCAATAACACACATAATGTTACAAATGCAATTGTGAGCTGTTAGCCAGACCCAAAGGTAGCCTACGCTCATTATTTTTTTCTAGGTAGACTACAGGTTCCAGTTTGACGTGTTCTTCAACGTCAAGAAAACAATCAAGTCGGAACCAATGTTTTTCGCAGGTGTTTATTCCGGGACTGCAAAGATGGAGGACATCAACAAACTCTGTTCCTCACTCGTGGTAGTAGCAGAGAATGTCTAATCATAGGAACTATTGGGGTCCATGCACTTATCTCTCATTTATATAGATTTATTTAGCGATTTGATCATATGTCGTCTTTGTTCTCATAAGCATGATTTTGGTTGAATCTGGTCTTTACATTGGGGCTGCCTCGGACCTCAAAGACCTCACAAAATTATCAAGTCAGGGTATCACTCATGTTCTCACTGTGGATTCGGAACAAGTAGCTCTACCGTCGTCTCAGTTCATCACCAAATATGTTCGGGCCCTTGACGATTCGACCACTGATCTCCTGAGTAAATTCGACGAGTGCCTTCAATTTATCGACGTTGGGAAGGAACCCTCGTGTTCAGTACTTGTTCACTGGTAAGGTGGCATGCTGTAGGTGGAAATTGTGACAATATAACACTTGATGCAGGAGTCTAATCGGCAATGACTTGTCTCACAGTCATGCAGGCCAAAGTCGGAGTGCTGCGGTGGTGACAGCATACCTCATGAAAACTCACAAGATTACTCTTGAACAAGCTCAAAGTAAACTCATTCAGGTTAAACCTGATGTGAAGTAAGCCATTTCTATATCTCGTACTCGCTCAAGCTGTGATTTGTTTTGGCACAGCTAGTGTATTTTTTAACGTGCCTCAATGTCACACTTTTAGGATAAACGAGAATTTTCTGGATCAGTTAACATTGTTCGAGTCGTTTGGATACGTAGTGGACTTCTCCTCGCCACAGTACAAACAGTTCAGATTAAAAAACCTGACGGAACGGTACTCAGGTATTGTACCTATTAACTTACTTTTCTTGTCAGATCGCAGTAAATTATGAAATATTCCTCATGTTCTGTCATACCATATCAGAAAACGTATTTCTGGTAAGATGTCAGTTTAGAGAATACCAGTGAGCAGTATCTCTTTACCTCTCCAGATCTGAAAGATTTGCCAAAAGAGGTCTTTGCTGCAGATCCTGGACAAAGCCAAAACACAGAGATTTCCTACAGATGTAGAAAGTGCAGGTATATCATCCCCTCTGCCAACAATATTACAGTCAGTTTTTTTTTCTTTTTACGGGACTTACTGCCTTGAGTTTACCCCCCATCTAGGCGCACACTCTTCTGTGGTTCCAGTATCCTCAGCCATGAGGTGGGTAACGGCCCAAATGCCTTTCCCCACAAGAAGACTGCAGGCCCTGGCTCTGGACACCACGCAAGTTGCACCTCCTACTTTATTGAACCAGTGCGGTGGATGGAGGACGCCCTGCTGGGAGTCATGGATGGGCAGGTAAGTTAATAGTTAAACCTCTTAGCTTTATCAATAGGTCAACACACTGTACCATACTGTAGAAATCTTTCTATCTTTCTGTTAAGTAAAGAATGCAGTTCTGCATTCTGCCACGCCCAATAACGTTGCTTCTGTGTGGGTCTGACCCCTACATTCTTACACTAACCATCTTACTCTTGACCAACTAACCAGCAAAGGCAACGAGCACTAGCCACTCAGAGGCAGAGTAGAAAGCCAGTGGGAAGAGCTTTAGGACTCGTTCTGAGGAGGAGACCGTTGAAGAATCAGCTGAGACCAGACACTTTGAAAAGGGGCTATATTTTGAGGCGAAAAGGACACAGCAGATATACTGTAATAGCTAGAAATGCGTAAGCAAAGTTAATATCTCTCTGAAGTGTATCCCAAAGAGCATGAATCAGACATTGGAATTCTGTGGACACGTAAACAGTATGGATGAAGAACCAGTGTGTGAATCATTGCACAGTAACATGGATTCCCTATCCTCTATGTTCCTGCTGGTTTCAGCTCCTATGTCCGAAGTGCACCTCCAAGCTGGGCTCCTTCAACTGGTATGGGGAGCAGTGTTCCTGTGGCCGCTGGGTGACTCCTGCCTTCCAGATACACAAGAACAGAGTGGATGAAATCAAGCACATCAACATACCTGCTCTTAAGTGATGGATTGGGAAGTGTCTGAATTTAAAATCACAACTTGATTGTGATTTTTGATATTGTGACTGTAAATCCCACGTGTGAACTTTGACCAAGTGCTTATGTTTAGTGGTGCAATGCAAAACAGCTTGAATAAGAATCAGAATCATGCTATGCTTCATGTTTTATACTGCATTTTTACACCTTGATTATTCTTTTCCTAAATCTACACTCTGAATGAATAGCTGACATTCTCCCAATGTCCTGATATTATGATATTTTTTGCAATACATTTCATAACCACAAGGGGTCATTGAAAGCATGAGAGAACAGCTCCACGGTACTGTACACAGTACTACAAGCATTCTCAAATTATGGAAAATCTAAAAAATGCAGACGGTCTATTTTGTGTATTCGTGTACTGTTTAAGTACACTACAATAACACAAATATGTACAAGTACTCTGCTTATTTGTACATTTTGTATTCAAAATGAACATCTGGGGGAAAATAAGTGTTTGTCATACACAAATATTTCACCTTACTCTGTAGAATTAAACTGTATTTGCAATGATCTAATCAGCCTATGAGTGCTCATCTCTTACTATGACATTATGTGTAGGAATGTTCTGCTACATCTTAGAATAGATCAGATTCAGCATATTTTCATTGATCGAATTAAAATAGTGTGGTTTAAGTTGTACCAACGAGGAAGCTTCTTCATTTGAAACCTAGCTGTTCAGAAGAAGCCCTTTTGAGAGAGAACATGGTGTGCCTTCGTTTGTTTTTATCACAAAATGTCTGGTAGGCACAGCCTGGCTCAGAGCATCCTCCACTGGTTGTACTAGTCAATGATATGAGGGTAGCTGGCGGGGCTAAGAAACTCCAGACCCTTATGTCCATAATGGTAACTAATTTTCTCTTTTTATTCGATTAAGGGAGGGGAATGACTAGGCAATACTTCAACAACCCCCACTATGTAATGAGACAGCCTGAAATTAATTTTGCTGTAGACTAAAAGTGGGTATAGACATTGATGCATTAAAACATAATTTTTTGGATGAAATAATGAGGAGGCATCAGTTATCACAGAATAAGCCTGATGAGATCAGATGGGTCAACATCATTTCCTCCTCTGTTATTCTTTTCTAAACAGCTCAGCCAATAAAGGAAAGGCTTCCAGCTCCACACTTCAAAAGGGGATTTTTAAACTAATGTAGTGTTCATATGCTGCAAGTCACATAACAGTCGCACAATGTAGTCTTATTTGTACTTGCTGATAAATGCTTACAGCCTGTTGTTCGTAGATGTATACACATAAATGTGTTTCGATTTTTTTTTATTTAGCATATTTCATCAAACACTTGTGACATACAAGGGAAACCAACAAAAACATGACAAATTAGAAATGAAAGTTCATTATTACAACGGCCACATGCAGATGCGGGTCCTATGGGTGATCGCTCTCTGGACAAGTGCATGGTCACCAGAAGTCCCATTTTTTTTATTTTACATTTTTGAAGAAGAGATAGTATAGAACCTGTAAGAGATAGCATGGGAGAAATAACTAGGCTTTTTCTTCCGCAGTTGTTTAGACATCATATCAGGTGTCCTCTTACAGTCACTTTACCTAATAAGGTAATCAAAAGAGGCTTCAAGCAGCCAGTGATTGAGGATGTAAAAGAGCTGGCATTAGCAGTCTGCTAGCCATTCCTCTGCTGTAGAATATGATCAAACTCTGATGCAGTCTTGTACTGGAGGAAGGCCAAATGAATGTCTGTTCACTATACTCAACATGCTGTACATACATCATTTTCATGGCTGAAAAGATTTTTTTTTTCCAAAATAAAAAAGCACATACATTGGTACAGCCATGTTTGCACTCACAGAAGACAGATGAAAAAGAATGAGAATCCTTCAAAGGTTTGTTAATAACTTTATAAAAAAGAGCACATTAATCTTTCCAGAGAAGTTTGTTTTGAGTGGTGAGCTTTTTTTTGTTGCTGGAGGGGATCTGTACACTGTTCTTGCACAGCCATGTCATCTTGCTAAGTGCCACCCTGTTTTACATGAGAACTTTAAAGCTGCCGTCTCTTTTCCACACTTGTCAGAAGCAGAAGCACAGCTGGCCGTACCGGGGGCAGCCAAGGGCTGGGACAGAAGTTAGAAGGTAGATATCATATCAGCAATGAATGAGGTCAGCTTTTAAAGAAAGATTTACTGGATGCATTAATACAGACTCTGTGCAGTCTATCAGATGCCTGTACTGAAATACTGGAGGATAGGCGGTCACATGAGTAAAGATTTGGAGTTCTTTGGGAGGAGGGTGTAGAAGAGTGATCTGGAGCAGTGTTTGGGCAGTGTGGGTGTGGGGGGGGAGGGGCGAGGCGTGAGGGTCAGGGGAGGATGAGAGGGGCCAGGCGGGGCAGTTGGGAAGGGGATCGGAGCAGAGGGTGGCCAGCAGCACTAGAGATCAGTCGTGGATGACGATGGGGCCGCGCATCCTCAGGCTGGGGTGTGGGGGGGCCACCACCGGCCCCTGAGGAGGCCCCTGGGAGACCCTGCGCAGGTGGATCTGCTCACATGGCTGTCTACAAGCTTTTCTGAGTTGAGAGCGAGTGAGCAGCCTCCGAGCTTTCCTAGAGGCCAGAGAAAGACAGAGAGAAAAGAATGGGGCTGAATGCAGTCATTTGAAAAGTCACTTAGCTTGTCAAATGCTAAACTTTATCTTATAAGCACATAGACGAACAAGCTATTTTAGAAGCACATTCACTAAATAGCAACAACATTGCTTCTATCTACATCTATCCCTTTAGCTGATAGCCACTGCCAAATGCGAAAAGCAGTTGAGAAAAGGGCATTATCCTTACCCTTGTGAGTAAATGTCAGCCTTGTCGTGGTGAGCTTGCCTCAACGTGTGACAAGAGTTTCGCAAAACACGATTTTCTAAATGCTTGTTTGGAGTGTTGGTATTCAGACACTGTTTGAGTTGTTGGTATTCAGACACTGCTAAGCCAGCATGTCTCCTCCAGACCCCACCCTGCACCAGTGATCTCAATGAAAAGTTTTAGGTTTCTTCTCTCTTTCCATTAACTGGTCAATCAGCTGCACTCTATGCAATACATGATAAACCAGACGACTCAGATTGATGTCTTTTACTGTAAAGTACTCCCTATGGTGTAGTGCCCTTCTAAGTTACGTTGTGCAAATGGCATACTGTAACAACCTAACTGAGTAGGTGCCCAATAAAATCCTCTATAATAATAATAATAATAATAATAATAATAATAATAATAATAATAATAATACAAGCGTATGACTCAGTGGCTGACTCTTCCACAAGAATTCGTTTTTACCTGCTGGTAGACAGTGTGTTTGAAACGCATGATGAACCAGAGGGCTGCAGAGGGATCTGCCTCAAATGAATGCCTTTTATTTTAAAGTACTCCCAGTCCCTATGGTGTAGTGTCCTTCTAAGTTGTGCAAATGAACTGTAGGGTGTGTGTGTGTGTGTGTGTGTGTTTGTGTTTGCATGCTCACGTATTGTGTTTGCTATTCTGATGTTTTGTGCTCCAGTGGACACTGCATGCCCTGTTACAGTGCATTATTGAACAGAAAAGTTTGATTCATTTTTATTTCATTTGTACTTTCATTGAGACCTCAAGGTTCTAAAGGCACAGAGATCATCACCACACCCAAAGACCTGATCAAATAAATGTCTGCTATGTGGTAATAATCTGAGTGATGGACTATGGCTCTAGCCTACATCTCCAACTCATGCAAAATGCAAGAGAAACGAATGAGAAAGTCACAAGCTGGGTTCCAAATGGTCCATTTAACTGATTCATTATTATTGTGTGTGTGTGTGTGTGTGTGTTTGAGAGAGGGTGGGAGAGAGATTAAAGACAATGCAGCTACAGTGCATTGTCTGACTCTTTTTATCACCCATCACCCATTTTCAGATCTCAGATAATTAACACACAAGCGTGTCTATCAACTCATCACATCACCAATCACGCATGACAGCTCCAATGGGAGGGGGGTGGGCGGTGACGGGGGGCTGTACTGGAGAAAAATGTGGCGCGCATGATGATTTGTACATTTGTCAGTACTGCTGAATATTCTAGATGATTCTGCTTGTGTACCAGCACAATAACACATCAATCATGGGTACCCGTGAGCGCTGGGCAGTGCAGGCCGGCCTGGCTGGCGGCCTGCCTCAGCAGGTTCATGGCTATTCTCAGTGGACTCATGATGAATGAGACGCCCGCCCCAGTTCCACTCCCACACAATCATTTCCCAGGGATCGAATAATTTCCTGTGCATTTAAGACATACATCTTTTGAATGGGCTTTTAGCTTTCTGCAACAACATGGAAGGTGGAAAATGGAGTGCTGCTTGCTCGCACGAACGTAATAGCCACATACTGAGGTGGAAAACAAGCAAGCGTTTTGGATGTTTCAACAACAGAATTACAATGCACTCATGCATGCATGAAACTGCCATCTCATTAGACTGTGTGAGATATCAGATCATTATTTAACAGGGCCGTTCGCGCGTGAAGAGCTGCCGTTAACGTGGAGCTGCAGCAGGCGGCCTGGCGCTGCTGTCTGGCGTGGGCTCATTCGTCTCCCCGTGCGCTGGCAGCTCCTCCTGGCCCAGCCTGCCCAGCCGCCATCTCCCCAGCCGGGGGGTCAGAGATCAGTGGGCTCTGGCTGCAGGGCGCAGCGGTGGCCGTGACTCACTCTGATGCTCCGCTAATAGCCCAGTGGGTGGGTGTGGAGTTCCACTGCAGTCCCTGCTGGGTCTCCCCACCAGCCCTCATTTGAGAGCACTCACTCTGGCTGGGCTTTCTCAGAGGCTGGGCTAAGACATCTTGAAAATATGTGGGGCAATTTGGCTTTAACATTAACTAAATCTATCACACTATCTGAGTTCGTTCATACAGGAAAATACACTGGCTGCATATCCACAACCAAAATGTAAACAAACTCAGGACTAACATCATATAAGACCGGGGTTATCCCTATGTTCCGCGGGTCCTATGTTCCCCGCTCGGGGTTAGGGTTAGGTTTTTTTTTTTTTTTTTAAAGGGTCCTATGTTCCCCAGCCCCATATACAAAGCGGGGAACATAGGACCCGGGGAACATAGGTAGGCCTACGCTCCCATAAGACCCTTCTGTATGCTATTCTATGGATCTATATCTATATTGGACGTTTGGCCTGCATCAGCAAAAGCTGTTTTAAAGATCCTATTTTATAAGGTCTCTTGAGTCTGCATTGTGTGTCTCTCTGAAGCTTGATATTGCTGCTGCCTCTCTGCAACAGACTGCCCAGGGGCAGCAAGGAAGTGATCAACTGTTGGCCCACTCTATTGCTCAGGGGAAAAATGTATCAGGAGGCGATGAGAAATAATCTCCGGTGCCAAGCAGTCATTAAACTTTAATCTGGTTGCAGCAACTCGCTGCACATTAAGGACCGGAATCAATGCTTGGCTTTAGGGAATATTATTCTCTGGTGTGATGCTAGATCTCCACAGGTAAGCTAGGTTTGTGTGTGTGAGTGTGTGTGTGTGTGTGTGTGTGTGTGTGTGTGTGTGTGTGTGTGTGGAGTGGACTTACCATGAGCAGGTGTCTAACGGCTGCAGCACTGAAATGAAACAAGCAGCCAGTCATTAGCAGACAGTCACAACGACACGTGACCCATGATGCAGTGGGGCACGGGTGCAGAGGGGACCTTTGAGGGACCCACACACTGCCACAAAGAAAAATAACAGAGAGCCATCGTCCATTAGGCTGCTTTTGCACAGCTCACAACTGGACCATGTTCTGCAACCACATCCCTTTAGGACGGACATGTTCAGGTTACAGTGTGGCCTTAAAGTCTCCGCTCCGATCGAGCGTCAACATTCAATCATTGTGTAGGTGGGATTCAAAAAGGCTCCCGTGGCTCTGAGCAATGATGTACCAGGAATGCTGTAATGGCTCAGGTGAAATCACCTGCTACACAATATGCCCTGTGTAAATAACAGGGCAGGAATTCTCACAATGACAAGGCACGGTATGTAGAAATATATCAAAACAACTGTGTATAAATGCCATGATTATGTGTAACTGGATATGTGTGTGAGCATTTGTGTGTGCTTTGTCTTTTGTCCAGCCTTAAGTTACCTGTGGAGCATTCATCACAGAACAACATGGCCAATTATGCTACAGAAAGCTGAGGATACAGAAAAATAGTGAACTGAACCTCCGTGAACCAACAGGGATCTTGAATAGATTTGCATTAGTGCTTGGGCAATATATGGATATTACAGAAACACTACACTCTGTCATTGCAACATTATTGTGTGGGCAGTATCAAACTAAGAGACAGACAAACATCAGTCTCACTGTTAACCAGGGAGATATCTATCAATGTTATGCAGGGGGTCATGAGCTCCTTTCTGTCAATTGTGTCTCTATTGATCTATTGTTGTGTGTTAAATTGGATCGAGGCATTCATGATGATTGGATTGAAACAGTCAGAATTCATGATGTTTGTGGGTGGCCATGTGTGTCTGACCAGAGATGTCTGGGTCTATTGTCTCTGGGCACAAGGTTAGATATTGGCTCTCCACAAACTGGCCTTGGGTCAGTTAGCTTTGGCATGATTTAGTTCTCTCTGGGCAGGCACTGACACAAGTGGCCGCAGAGACAGGAGTGAGTGTGTGCTACGATGCAGCGGTGAGAGGAACGTGCACGTAAGATATAACCCAGCAAACCTACCTGGTCTCCCGGGAAACGAGGAAGAAGCTGTCGTCAGGGGCGTCGATCCAGTTGGGCCGGCGCTTACGCAGCATCATGCTGCTAGCACGCATGTTTGACCCGCTGCTCTTCCCATTATGCTGAGAGAGGGGGATAGAGGGAGAGAGAGAGAGAGAAAGCTAAGGACCAGATTCAAAGGCTATCATTTACTTTATTCCCAATGCATAAGTGCATTTATATTTTATTATATTATAGAACACTCTACCCACTCTCCCATCACTGACAGCCCCCCCCACCCACCAGCCAACCAGGAACCTAGGAAACTAGGATCCTGTCTACCAAACCCCCCCCCCCCCCCCCCCCCAACACCGCCATGTGGAACTGCACTGTGACTGCGCAGCCAAACGTGTTGCTGCTTCACATCAAGCCTGATATACTTGAATTACTGCATACTGCATATCAATGTAAATATACAGGTCACACAAGCACAAGTTTAGACTTCATGTAACTGTTAAGACTACAGAAATATACAACACAACTACCTCTATTTTTTTTTTTATATATATATATATGTCCTATATTTCTATTTTGATACATACATGTTCTATATTTCAGTCTTGCACTTTAATTTAATGTTTATTGTCTATGGCTATGTCCATAGTATGTCTATGTCTGTATTTAAAGCATGTCTATGTCTGCATGGGAAAGTAAGAAACGAAATTTCAATTCTTTGTATGACCAGTGCATGTAAAGAAATTGACAATAAAAGCCGACTTGGACTTGGACTTGGAACACTTCTATCTTATATAAACAATCAAGCTTACCAGAACAGGTCCTACAATGTGTCCTGGGTTATCTATTAGAGCAGAAACAAAACATTAGACATGAAGTATACCGGTATGTGTCTAAGGAAATGCAGAGGACAGGATCGGCTGACCTTGCGCTGCGGTGGCTCCCCTCCTCTCCGCCTCTGGCCGGCTGTGGTGCTGGTAGCTGCGTTTCCCCAGCATGCTGAGTGACCCGTGACTGGGCAGGGAGGAGAGCAGACGACGCGGAGGCTGCACCTGCAGACTGGGGGTCCTCGGGGGCCTCAATCCGTGGGGGGCTGGGCGGGACTCTGACGTAAACAAACAAAGCACACACACACACACACACACACACACACACACACACATACCGCATCACTTCAACATGAACCAAACCGAGCAGCCCCAGCCCCCACTTATAGGGGGCGACGTTGAGTGTTTGTGGTATCGCATGCGGGACAGCGGACTCACCAAGGAACTGCAGCACGCTGGTCAGGGTGCTTCTGGGTGTGGGTCTGACTCGCACCGGCCTTCCTCCTGTCCCCTCCGACGCTCTGATCATATCTACACATCAGAATGCAGTGAGGCACGGTGAACAACTCTCTCTCATGCTCTCTCGCTCTCCCTCACCGCCCTCCACCTCAGCAGATTTAACCAGTCAGCTTGATGAAGGGGCCCGCGAGACTCCAGCCTCTAGTTATTGATGGCTGGTGAGTTTGCCCAGACAGATGCTTACAGAGGCTGCGCACTCACAGAGGGGGAAAAAAATCTCCTTCAGCGTAATCAACCCGCTCCTTCAGCTCTCTGAGCACCCGACTGATGTCTGAAAACATTAACATTTCATGAGGCGTCACAAGGTGACACAGGCACAACACACACTCAGCCTCATGTCTGACAGAACGTGTTTGAGAAATATTTGTAAAATTTAATATGCATGACAGGTTTCTATTTCTATGAGTAAGATTTATTCAAGATTACTGCCGCTGTCAGTTTTTTAGGTAAGTAATTTATGATGGTCTGAGTAAGCTTCCTGTTCACAACAGCTGCTCTAATCTACCAGTCTGTGCCTCACAGCTGACAGGCCACTTAGATGCTTTCACTTTTATATGTAAACAGTCCTGAATTACATTTGACAAACAAGCCATTTGCATGTTTTGCAGACAATCACAGCCAGAGAGTTGGCATGTCACTGGTTTTATGTTGCAGAGTTTCAAGACTATTTAATATACAAGGATGAATTGTGCAGACTTTCCGAGCTGTAGGCTGAAATACAAATGAGCCTTAGCAGAGTGGAGGATTGCAGTGGCAGCAATTCTCAGAAGTGGTGAGATTCAATAACTGTGTCTTTTGGCAGCAAAGGTGCTGAGTGGCTCTAGGTCTCGGTCGTGACAAAAACCAATAGCAATCGGAGTGGTGCTTGGGGGCAGCAGGATTCAGCTGGACAGGCTTAGCCTCGCAGGAGTGCTGGTCATTAGCCTGGAACTTGAGAAGTGAAGCACCAGTAGATTGGTCTGACAGTGTGACGGGCTCCAACCCAGCAGAGAAGGCCATGGAACTAACAGCACTAAAGCTCTGGGCATGCTGCTGAATGGTTGCAAGAAATACCCACAACACATACACAAGCATACACACACACACACACACATATACAAGCACACATAGGCACACACACACACACACACATACACAATCACACACACACAACGAAACACACGTACACAAGCATACACACACACACACACACACACACAATGAAACACACATATACAAGCACACATAGGCACACACACACACACACATACACAATCACACACACACAATGAAACACACATATACAAGCACACATAGGCACACGCACACACACACAACGAAACACACATACACAACACTATCACACACACAATGAAACACACATACACAATACAATCACACACATACACACACACACTCACACATACATATATATACACTGATATCTGATATTGACTGCAACTAAAGAGTGTTGATGGCGGGGATGGGGATGGGTGGAGGCCATGCTGATCTCCTGTTTGAGATACACACTGTTGTGGTGGTGGACAACTGATGGACA
Organism: Alosa sapidissima; assembly: GCF_018492685.1. Taxonomy (NCBI): domain Eukaryota; kingdom Metazoa; phylum Chordata; class Actinopteri; order Clupeiformes; family Clupeidae; genus Alosa; species Alosa sapidissima. The sequence continues at coordinate 26,773,535 of NC_055978.1, read as the reverse complement.
CACAGGACACATGAACACTACGAGGACGCGCAGAGGATGCTTTCAGCCATGGTTTTATTGGGAGTCCTTTTTGTTGTAGTTTTTTTTTTTTTTTTTTTTTGGTGTTGCTCAGAAAACTTTCTCTGTCATTCCTTCTCAGGGGCACACACATGCACACACAAAAAAGTTAAAAGTCAAACGGAGGAGAGAGAGAGAGAGAGAGAGCAACGAAGGACAAAAAAAGAAGGAAAAAAAAAACAGAGAGCATGCCACCGGGTCTTGGTGCTGTGGGACAGAGGAGACAGCACACTCCTGGAGCAGACGGAGGCATTCACGGGACAAACACCGGCGTGAGACAGGCACAAAACAGGCAGGGGGAGGGAGGGAGGGAGGCTGGGGAGAACCAATGTGGCATGGGGGAGCAATGCAAGAACACCAATGAGATGGAGGGCGTGTTGTGAGTGTTGATGTGTATAGGAGGGGACAGCTTCTCTTATCTTTGACACTGAGGGCAGAGTTCTCTCCTGACAGAGAATCTCATCGCCTCAAACTAATTGGTGCCTTTTCTGCTAAGGCGGAAAACCACTGATCCTAAGACTGCGGATAGTTTCTGTTTGGGGGAAAAGGAATAGCAAACTTAGCAGTGATGGAGAAGCATGTGTGATCTTGGCCACCTCATGCTCTGGTTAACCATCTAGGGAGCGGAGAGCGTCTCTCTCCTGAATCAGGCCATCCTACTGACCCTCCAGCATACCACTGCCCTGATTAGTTTCCCCCTACACTAAGTCAGCAGATGACCGTAGGGTTACTCGATATGAGACATCGATATCTCGATGTCAATCTAACGCATCTAACAAAACCAAACCTCATCACAGCTCAACTACCTCTTCTTCTCATGACTACAAGCCATATTCTGAATCACCGCCACATCACTAACACAACAGTTCCTTCCCATATTCCAACAGTGCTTTGGTACACTTCCAACTGCACTCAACTTATTAGTTCAACTGCTTCATACAGGTTCAACAGTAGCACCTTGCCCAATCACCCTGTATACACTAAGAGCTAAGTGATTGCCAGCACTAGCTTAATCGCACACACACATACACTCTCTTATGATAGAGAACAGGGCTATATGCCAGGTCTGCAGTCAATAGGTTATTATTATCTGTCTCAGATGTTTAAGCTGACGGGCTAACCGCTAGTTAAACAAAATAAAATTGTCTCTAATTTTAAAAAACAGCATTTTATAATAAATTGATTATGATGTGCAGCTTTCATAGGCAAAATACATTCATCAATCTGGATTTGGGTTTGTCAGTGTAAGGCTCTTACTATGACATATTCAGGTGTAACCACAAGTTGTGGCTTCAGCAAGATGATGTTCTGGTGCATGTTTCAAATGTGCATGTGCACGTTCCTTTTACTCTGGAGTCTAAGAAGGATGTGCTTGTGTTTAACCCTTTGTAGTGCACTGTCTGTCATATTTACAATAAGACATTCATGACAAATGGAAACTGATCACGGGACAAAGAAACGTAAACAAAAGAAACAAAGAAGCCGGACAGAACAAAAGATGATGAAACACTTGTGTGATGGAGGACAGGCAGTCTTTATTGGAAACGGAGGGAGTGGGGGAAGAATACAAAAAATGAAATAATAATATAATAACAATAATAATAATAAAAAGAGCGAGAGACAGAGGGGGATGAGGGAGGAATGGCAGCGCGATGTGGTGGCCGTGCGTGAGCGTGTTATCTGTCTGTCTGTGAGAGTGTGTGTGTGTGTGTGTGCGTCTGTGTGTCTGTCTGTGTGCATGTGGGTCGGTGAGTGTGTGAGGACTGAAGTTAGGAATTTAAAGAGCTCTTACACTCCGCCTTTATGGCGCCACAGTTAATGGGCACAAAGGGGCGGCGCGCGGCGCGGCGCAGCCTGATGAGGTCACGGCACATGTGACGCGCCAGCTTGGTGAGGCGCGTGGCTTGCAGCAGGAAGGCCTGTTTGGTCTTCATGGAGGACTTGGGGCTGCCGCTGTTGCGCACCGGCACCATGTGGGAGGACTGGCGCATGCCGTGACTGCGGGACCGAGGTTCCTGGAAGAACACGCAGAAGAGAAGAGAAGGAGGAGAGAAAGAGGGGAGGGGCAGAAAGAGAAACAGAAAAGAAAGGAAGAGTGTTAACATTCTTCAGGAACAAGAGTAGCTTTTTCAAACTGAAAGACAGCTTCCAGTTTCACCTCATCTCACCTCCCTGACTGACTGTGCGTGCTGCAGCTACACAGCCTCTCTCTGCTTCTCCGCTCTCTTCAGCAGAGCTGTCTGGCCATCCCATCAACCTATCTCTGTTGGCATGGCAACGCATCTGCCTTATGTACATTCTGGGACTGCTCTCTGAGTGCTCCATTATTCGGAGATTGAGGCACTAGGGTGCGGTGCCTGAAGAGATTGGTGTGTGTGTGTGTGTGTGTGTGTGTGTGTGTGTGTGTGTGTGTGTGTGTGTGTGTGTGTGTGTGTGTGTGAGTGTGAGTGCGAGGGGGCGTGCTCTTACGGTGGATGTGTGTGCTCTTACGGTGGCTGTGGGGCTCGGAGGCGTTCTCTCCTCAGCACCTTCTGCTCTGCTTGGCATCTTCAGGCCACCGTACTTTTTCCAGTACATCCAGCAGGCGATGCACAGACGACACTGCATGTTGGGGGGACCCCATGAGTACCACTGTGGGGACTGGATGGCTGCAGAGGGACAGAGCAAATGGGGTCAGAAACACACACCAAGGCATGGGTACATGTGGTGTGTGTACTTTCTTACATATGGCTCATGTGAAGCTTCCCTACAATACAGTTGTGTGTGTGTGTGTGTGTGTGTGTGTGTGTAATGTGCATATGTATGTTAGATAGGGGAGAGGGAGGGAGAGAGAGAGAGTGGAGAGAGAGAGAGAGAGAGAGAGAGAGAGAGAGAGAGAGAGAGAGAGAGAGAGAGAGAGAGAAAGAGTGTATGTGTGTGTGTGTGTGTGTGTGTGTAAGTGCACATGAGGAGTTCCTCACCGAAGCAGCTCTCGCATGCGCGGCCGGCCCCTGAGGAAGGGAAGGTTCCAGGAGCTGCAGCCCCGTTCATGGTGGCCATTTTGCCGTTACTCAGCGAGATCTGGTTGGGGTTGGGCTTATTACTGCAGCACAGACAGACAGACAGCAGGGAGAGAGAAGAGAGTCTTAGCTGAGCACATAATGCATCTCACACAATCACACCACATGGTGATGGAGCCGTAGGTTAGTCTAGACACACTCACTATGTTGGGATGTAAACCTGCTTCAGTTTGCTCTCGGCTTCTGCTGCTTTCAGACGTTTCTGGAAAGAACAGAGAGAGAGAGAACAGAGAGAGAGAACAGAGAGAGAGCAGAGAGAGAGAGAACAGAGAGAGAGAGAACAGAGAGAGAGAGAGAGAGAACAGAGAGAGAGAGAGAGAGAGAGAACAGAGAGAGAGAGAGAGAGAGAGAGAACAAGAGAGAGAGAGAGAGAGAGAGAGAACAGAGAGAGAGAGAGAGAGAGAGAGAGAGAGAGAGAGAGAGAGAGAGAGAGGATCAGCAAAGTCCACATGGGGAAAAAGCTCTTCAAGCATTCAGGTCAGGCAAGGTGGCTTTATTATCTCTATACTTCTAGTGAGCCTTACCTGTTGAACGTATCTGTCTGTGGTCTTCCACATGTAGTAATACTCAATGATGCTGGTAAGAGACTTCCACGGGAGCTGGCAAGCCAAAAGGAATGGATGACATTAGTCGCAAATCAACAAGTGTTACCCTGCGTTGCTGCACTCATGCATATATTCTGCTGAAAGATTGCTTTGCTCCATTTCTGGAATATTCATGAACATTATACACCAGGTGCTTCATGTGATATATGTGCACAGGTGTCGCCTCCACACACACACACACACACCTGGAGGCGTCTCTCCCACTGCATAATTCAGTGTGCGTGTGCAGAGGGTTTTACTTTTATGGACGTCTGTGTAGGTGTAGTGGTGTGATCACTCTATTGAGCTCTACATTCCTCAATAAAACCTGCTACTTCACACTTCACACTTTAATAACATTTGTTATTAAATACTGACTTATATCATTTATTTTGCTTAATTAATGAAGTGCACTTTACTCCCGAGATTCCAGAGAAAGCGTTCATGCTTTTCCCACCAGCAGTGTTGATTATGGCAATGTTTTTTTTTCACAGGACTTCCAAAATGCTCAAAAAAAGACCATAAAACAGCTTCAGCCTGCACAAAATGCAGCTGCTAGAATTCTTAGGAAAACCAAAGCGACTAACCACATTACTCCAATACTTGAGTCCTTGCACTGGCATGCAGTAAATCACAGAACTGCGTCTTCTTTATAAATCACTTAATGGGCCAGAGCTAAAATACCTCTCAGATATGTTTCAGCAGTACACAGCTGCTAGAGCTCTCTAGTGACAGGAGAGAAATGTGCTGGTAATACCTACAGACCAAACTAATGCCTTCTAGCTGCAGTGCTGCTCAGCTCTGGAACCACCTTCCTGAAGTTATCAAAGACGCAAGAAAGAACTGTAGCCAATATCAACTTTAGACTGAAAACCCAACCGTTCTCAGATGCTTTTTATGACCTTTTCTATTATCTGGTCTAATGCACTCTTCCTTTTAATCTGTTAATTTCAACAGTTTTCATGTAATTTACCTTTTTAATCTATTTTTTTATCTCTTGCTTTTATATGCTCTTTTTATCAGCTCGTGTGCTCAACTTTGAATTACCAATATATTTAAATAGTTCTATGCAAATACATGTTCTCGCCTTGGCCTGCTTAAGAGGTCACTGATACTCATGTACTCACAAAGTCTTGCCGGATGTCGTTGAAGTCCTTGCCGTACTTCTCGAGGGCCTCCTCAAACAGGTTGGCCTCGGAGGAGCTCCACTCCTCCATCTCGTCGCGGCACAGCACCGGCCCGCCCTGCGGCACCAGTACGCTCAGGGCACTCGACAGGTCATAGTTGTGCCGGTGCAGCGTGTCCATGGCGTGGAACTGCAAATGGCACAGGACCATTAGATCAGAGAGCAAGCGAGCAAGACTGGTAGGGGGGGGGGGTTATAAAGAAAGAAAAGTCAAACAACAGGTTGTTAGAGAAGGAAGATATGAGTACAAGTGAAGATTAGGAGGATTAGATTCCAAGATAAGGAGAGAAGGGTTGAATAAAATAGAGGTACTTATGGCACCACTTCTATGAGATGGGAAGAGAGGAAAAGGTCCAGAGAGAGACAAGAGAAGAGGACAGGAAGAGAGGGCAGAGGGACACTTCAGAGAGATGTTGAGGACAGAGAGATGATGAGGACAGAGATGGTAAGGACAGAGAGGTGTGTGGACAGAGAGGTGTGTACACAGAGAGGTGTGAGGACAGAGAGATGGTGTGGACAGAGAGATGGTGTGGACAGAGAGGTGTGTGGAGAGGAGAGGTGTGTTGACAGAGAGATGTGTGGAGAGGAGAGGTGTGTGGACAGAGAGATGTTAAGGAGAGAAGAGGTGTGTGGGCAGAGAGATGTTGAGGAGAGAAGAGGTGTGTGGACAGAGAGGGGTGTGGACAGAGAGGGGTGTGGACAGAGAGGGGTGTGGAGAGGAGAGGTGTGTGGACAGAGAGGGGTGTGGACAGAGAGATGGTGTGGACAGAGAGGTGTGTGGAGAGGAGAGGTGTGTTGACAGAGAGATGTGTGGAGAGGAGAGGTGTGTGGACAGAGAGATGTTGAGGAGAGAAGAGGTGTGTGGGCAGAGAGATGTTGAGGAGAGAAGAGGTGTGTGGACAGAGAGGGGTGTGGACAGAGAGGGGTGTGGACAGAGAGGGGTGTGGAGAGGAGAGGTGTGTGGACAGAGAGGGGTGTGGACAGAGAGATGGTGTGGACAGAGAGGTGTGTGGAGAGGAGAGGTGTGTTGACAGAGAGATGTGTGGAGAGGAGAGGTGTGTGGACAGAGAGATGTTGAGGAGAGAAGAGGTGTGTGGACAGAGAGATGTTGAGGAGAGAAGAGGTGTGTGGACAGAGAGGGGTGTGGACAGAGAGGGGTGTGGACAGAGAGGGGTGTGGAGAGGAGAGGTGTGTGGACAGAGAGGGGTGTGGACAGAGAGGTGTGTGGACAGGAGAGGTGTGTGGACAGAGAGGGGTGTGGACAGAGAGGGGTGTGGACAGAGAGGGGTGTGGACAGAGAGGTGTGTGGACAGGAGAGGTGTGTGGACAGAGAGGGGTGTGGACAGAGAGGGGTGTGGCGAGGAGAGGTGTGTGGAGAGGAGAGGTGTGTGGACAGAGAGGTGTGTTGAGAGGAGAGGTGTGTGGACAGAGAGGTGTGTGGAGAGGAGAGGTGTGTGGAGAGGAGAGGTGTGTGGAGAGGAGAGGAGAGGAGAGGAGAGGTGTGTGGAGAGGAGAGGTGTGTGGACAGAGAGGTGTGTTGAGAGGAGAGGTGTGTGGAGAGGAGAGGTGTGTGGAGAGGAGAGGTGTGTGGAGAGGAGAGGTGTGTGGAGAGGAGAGGTGTGTGGAGAGGAGAGGAGAGGAGAGGTGTGTGGAGAGGAGAGGTGTGTGGAGAGGAGAGGTGTGTGGAGAGGAGAGGAGAGGAGAGGTGTGTGGAGAGGAGAGGTGTGTGGAGAGGAGAGGTGTGTGGAGAGGAGAGGTGTGTGGAGAGGAGAGGAGAGGAGAGGAGAGGAGAGGAGAGGTGTGTGGAGAGGAGAGGTGTGTGGAGAGGAGAGGAGAGGAGAGGTGTGTGGAGAGGAGAGGTGTGTGGAGAGGAGAGGTGTGTGGAGAGGAGAGGTGTGTGGAGAGGAGAGGTGTGTGGAGAGGAGAGGTGTGTGGACAGAGAGGTGTGTGGAGAGGAGAGGTGTGTGGAGAGGAGAGGTGTGTGGAGAGGAGAGGAGAGGAGAGGAGAGGAGAGGTGTGTGGAGAGGAGAGGAGAGGAGAGGTGTGTGGAGAGGAGAGGTGTGTGGAGAGGAGAGGTGTGTGGAGAGGAGAGGTGTGTGGAGAGGTGTGTGGAGAGGAGAGGTGTGTGGAGAGGAGAGGAGAGGTGTGTGGAGAGGAGAGGTGTGTGGAGAGGAGAGGTGTGTGGAGAGGAGAGGTGTGTGGAGAGGAGAGGAGAGGAGAGGAGAGGAGAGGTGTGTGGAGAGGAGAGGTGTGTGGAGAGGAGAGGTGAGAGGAGAGGTGTGTGGAGAGGTGTGTGGAGAGGAGAGGTGTGTGGAGAGGAGAGGAGAGGTGTGTGGAGAGGAGAGGTGTGTGGAGAGGAGAGGTGTGTGGAGAGGAGAGGTGCGGAGCGGACGGGGAGGACATGCACTAAGAGTGGAAGTACCAGTGTGATGTCTCGCGACGCGGCCGCTGCGCTCATGTGTAAGCTGGGCTGTCTGACGGAGCTGCTGCAGTCCAGAGCCCGCGCAAACGTGCCCACCGCCCTGCAAAGGCATGACCATCATCAGCATCACAGAGGCTCAACTTCAGCCTTTGTATCCACGGACAGGATTATAATTAACTAGACTACACTACACTACAGTGTCTATCTAAGAACTGACTCAGTCGATGCCACATTGGGGGCCTATTACAGTAAACATCTAGCCTGACGAGCCAGACCCACATTAAAATGTAGGGTCTGGACACTCACCGTTCGCAGTGCTCAGTCCGAGGGGTGGGATAATCAGTTGTCTTTCAAATTCCCTCTGCACGCAATAGGACAGCGGCAGCGCTATGAGTCCCATGCGTTTCCCACCGGCGGAGCTAGTTAGCTAGTTCAAACGTTTGCCTACTTAATAAAAGCTTAACTCGTGTCACACTGTTTGCCAGCAGCAACATCCATCTTATTTGTTTTCAAGTAGCAGGGAATTCAAGCCAAACCGTTGCAACTCTGCCATCAATCATTATGTTAAGCCCACCTAACGACTCTATACACGATTTCATTGGCCTGATTAAGTTTCGATTTCTGGAGCTCACAAGCCAACGGAGAGTTGCTAGACTAGCCCTGGCAGCAAATGTAATTTGCGGCCGCTAGGGGCGCGTCTAGATTTCTAGGCTAGTAAACATCCCATGTAAAGGTAAACTAGGCCCAGGAGGCGAGAGTGAGGATGGTTCTGTCATATAGCCTATGGAGTTCTTCTGCTCAAGATACTCTGAAAGGTTTTGACTGAACACTCATCATCAGGCTCCTGGGCAGGAAAACACTCCTGCAAACTCATTCCTCACACCTTCAAGGCCCCTGCGCTATTTTTTAGCTAGGCGAGTAACAATCCATCAAATTGTATCAACGCATTAACCTAATAGCAAACGATGCATTTGCAGCATCGTGACTCGTAAACACTGAGACACGAATGTTTATTTTCAACTCAGTTCCAACATTTTCTCTATATTAAATGTTTTTCTTGCACTCCTGCAGCTTAAAAAACAAACACTCACTCCATCATTGGTGTGGAATGATTTTGGGGCAACTCTCTTAATAAGCATTGCTCATTAGCTTACCCTCCGCAGTAGAACTACTTCAGATGGAAGTTTTTGATTTTAGCACGCAGCTATGGACTTGACTGCTGTGTAAATAGCTTGGGTTTAACTGACGCTGCCATCAAACTGCGAGTTTCCAGAACCATACAATGATTAAATTATTCCACCTAATGAGTCTATCTGTAACAAAGTTAGACATTGCAAATATTAATATATGTTATTAAAAGGCCATCAACGCTATCAACATAGCAACCAGGCAGCAAATTAAAGTTTTTATTTGATTTAGCAGTAGGACCTAATGTTAAAGTATTTAAATAGCCTACAGGAACATTAGGGAATATTCCAGGCTACTTTGAACCAACCCAATTAATTGCAGATCCTAATTGCACAATGTGTAAGACAAATGGCACTTCTACTGAAACATGTGAGTCTAAACCATTTAAATTCTAAAATGCATCTCGCTAAGGACAGAGGAAGGAAAAGGAGAACAATTTACTCTTCTTTGTTTAGCTTACCGCATTCGACTTCACTATTTAACACTTACTAATAAAATGTTCAAATTATAGCTTAAATGTTTTGCATTTGTAAATTCATTGAAATGAACCGGATATTGTGAAACTGAATCTATCGTTTCATATGGACAATCGAATTGCTGCAAATTTTGAAGTATGGAAAACAATCAAATTGTTGGCGTAAAGAATAGGCATTGTATGGAATCGTCATTTAGACCCCTAATTTTAGTTACGAGCGAGTAGCACCATAAGCCCTGCTCCAAGGGAGGGGCGTAGGGTACGAAGTGTTGGTTAAAAGGTGAAAGGTGAAAAGGTACCGAGCCACCACCAGGAATTGGTCGATCTGCTTGTTGGTCAGCGGGCACTCTGGGTCCCACATCTGCTCCTCCAGCTTGGACTGATCTCGGTCATCAATGAGACCTGCAGGGGGACATGAGGAGAGGACAATCTCATACATTTGCATGCGTGCGTAAATGCATCACAGGCAAACCCAAACGCTAGTGTAGCCATCACATACATTTCTACAGAACACACAAACAATAATGGACTCAATCTGGGACTCTAGCGCTGATGCATTCTGAATCTAGGGCTGGCAGGACACAGGAACGTAATATCTCCTGAGGGCTGGAATGACGATGGCATTCCTCATTGTCTGTGCTGGGGACGGCTCTCTATAGTTTATTTAAGGTTCAATTCGGCACAACCTGCTGAGTGTGGGCCTCTCGTCACACCTCCAGGCACCTCTGATAAATTCAGCTCATTTAAGATTCTCGCTCTCTCTATCTCTCACACACCCACACACACACACACACACACACACACACACCCTCGCAAGCCCCCCAGGCACAGGTGTCCACTCCACTGATGAAATCATTAGTCTTTTCCTTTTACAACCAGTTCCACCAGCTCACTTCCAAACAGCACTCACCCTCCCAGCTCTCACCATCCAGGCCAAGAAGGAGAACCACCTCGGACATGTTGTGTACATAATGGGTAAAGGTGTGTTTGAATGTGGGAGATTGGCATCTCCAAAATGTGTGTGTAGTAGGGTGTGACCGGGTGTGTGGGGACTTTGTTTGTGCTTACTAACCCTCTTGCATCATCTCAGGGACATCTGCTTGAAAGCGTGGCCCTACGCGAATCTCCCCTTTATCGGCCAGCAGCGTTTTCTGCGTGGGATCGTACACCAGCGAGTAGAAGAATGTATCCTGGAAGAGATGGTCGGTGGCCTTTTAGAAGTCAGCTAAGCAACGCTCTTGTGTCACCTGGTCAGCTGTTTATGACACACCTACACTCCCAGAGACATTCCACTGAACTCTATCTCATGTCTTGAACCACTTGAATGTTATTGATATCGTTTGGCATTTTTGACTTGTGAGAGGATTCAGCCAGTTATTAACGCTAGTCATGAATACTTTAGCTATCTGTAAGGCCACAGGCAATTTAAAGGTTGCACAGATGGGTACAATGATACATCATATATCACAATGAACATGAATAAGATGTGAGCCTGGCCAAGCAGTGACCTCTGCAATATGAACATGGGACCTTAAAAAGATAATTGAAAAACAAAGGTAAGGACCTTGGAATTTCGACATCAGCTACTTTTATAATGGACAGGTATGACAACTGATCAACATGAGTCCCAGAAATTCCTACCAAATGCCAAAATACAATGGTCTACTGTTTCAAATGTTCTCACAGTTTTCAATGAGAGAGCATTAGACCATGAGAAATTATTCAAGTCAGTGACTGAGAGAAGGGGTTGTGTCAGAGCTCTGACAGATATTTCTGCAAGAATGGAGGGGTGTAGATGCAACATGGTCTGGTTTATGTGAACCAGACAGCAAGGTTGGTACCTCTTTATCCAGATAGGACAACACCGACTCCGTCTCATTAAGAAGCGCCACACTGCACTTCCCCCTGCCACACAAGAAGAAAACAATTACTTCACACTGAATGCTTTTACACGCACACGCACGCATGCACGCACACACACGCACAAAGCCCTTGCTACACCAGTTTGGCATGGACCCTTTACTAATTTCGATCCTTAAAAGGCTCAAGTTGGGATCCTTAAAAGGCTCAAGCAAGGGAGATAATTGGCAAGGTGTGTATGCAAGATGTGTTCTTGAACAAGACTATATTGTATCTTGTCTGGAGAAAGAGGTGGTAATGAGGACAGGATGACACCACACTTTCAGCACAAGATCAACTCAAACATTAAATACACAGCAAATGATTCAGTACTACCTCTACTTGTGACTAGATATTTGGAAACCATGTGAAGGTGGGAGGCATGGTGTGTGTGAGTGTGTGTGTGTGTGTGTGTGTGTGTGCGTGTCTTACCGTATGTGTGTGGCTGGGAGGGATTCATACTGGCGTGACAGGAAAAGCTCTCTGTGGCGGAGCTGGTGCTTTTGTTTCTCTGACAGCTCAGGTTCTGATGGGCTATCTCTCTCTTCCTCCAGGTCCTCTGTGCACACAACCACACACGTTACTATTACTGTACGCTGTATACACTTCTATCAGTCACAAATATTTCTCTGAGTTCACATGAAGACACTACAGCACAGAAAGATGTATGACAATGTACTTGTATGGTCCAACCAAATACACATGGGCACATCCTCAGAAACATTTCCAATCACACACTTCCAAACACCAGGAACTGAACTGAACTGATTTAGTATGATAAACTGTTGTTCTAAAAACACCACCACATGAGAGCCCAATGGTTCAAACTCTGTGTGCAGCTACGGGAGCATTACATCCCCCAGCCCATCTCCCACACATACTCGCATGCTTGTCTGCCAGCTGGATCAGGCTGTGTGAGATGTCTCTCCTCCTGTAGAAACACACCACCTTGGCCTCCACATTTCCACTTGCCGTCTGCCAGAGACATGAGAGACACTTTCAGGACACTCGCTCATTCTGGGACAAGAAAGGACCCCTGTTATCCCTCGTAACATCCATTCACTTACAGATTGCGCTCTGTTATTACTGCACACAAGCAAAGATTTCCCGTCTGGATAAATTTGTTTAGATTGCAGGTCTTGCATTCCACATTCCATACACTTACATCAATGTACACATCACCAGAACAGAGAAGCGTTTCTGCTGCCATTCATCTGTGGTCAGCGTCACGCTTCACACACAAAAAAACATTAACAAAACACAAGTATTCAGATGGTGGAATTAGCCAGATACAACAGTCAAGCAGTCTTAAATGTGCTTCAAAAAGCCTTATTATAATTTCATAAATTATAATTTTTTACAGTTTTCCATTATCCACAACATTATTTCCCACAAGCAACAGAGTATTTTGGTTTGTGCATAAATAACCAGTTGTGGCACTGCTCAGATGACAGGTTCTCGCTCAAAAACTGCAAGTGACTTAAACTGCAAGGGACTCAAATAGAACAACTGTATAACAATTCAATTACTGTTCTTTTAAGATATTCTGTATAGCTGCAACTGTGAAATAAACTACTATGCGGGCTATGTAGTATGTTGAATTTGAGATGATCAAAGCGTCTTGAGTGTGGTAAATCTTTTCAGGCCAGGAAAATTAATTATTGTCTAGTTATCTGAAGAGACACTCTCACACACTACACAGCATCAGTAACATCGGAGAAAGGCTACTCCCAACACAACTAATTATCTTAGCTCTCCTCTATGGGCAGGCTGGCATGCTGCAGGTTAAAGAGTAGTGGCATAAGGTCTATGAACACTACGATGTGATAGACAATGACAGCCATCAGTCATAATGCATCAGTCTAGGGTAACACAAGCCAGCAGGTACGTGCCAAATTCAAAGATGATACAAAGCCACGAAGCTAAATATACACTTCCTGGAGAACTGTAACGACACCACTGAATTGACCACACAAACACGTGACGTTATTCTCCCCACAATCGCGCCCCTTTTCATCCAAGTTCGTTAAACACACTTCTCCTTAATGGGATACCCATAATACTGTTGGGACTGTAGGGCTGAACAGACAATCACCGATTGCTCTGGACAAATCAGTATTCATGTTGTCCCTGACATTGTCTGCTACCAGTTGACTAGGTGTTGTCTGCTCGGTCAAGATAACTTGGATGGCCAGGGGAGAAGCCTTCCATTTACAAGCTCAAGAACAGTGACCATATAACATATACCATCAGAAAAGGGCTAAGCTTCATGTCTATTTGGAGAAAGGTTTGTGATAGACACTCAAGAATAATCATTGTATTACATGTGCTGAAAGTACAAAAGATCCACGGTCTCTGGACATCTTTGGTTGAGACCTATCCCAACCTCAGAGCACCCCGAGGTGGTCCTCCACTCCAAGACACACACTATTCTAGATTCAAAAACAAAATCATAGCCATTTAAAGAAAAAAAGTCTTGGCATGACCTTAGTGTCCACACAATAGATCCCCATCTCACCTGACTCAGAAACATGATATGTGTACTGGGAGCGTTGCCAAAAGTAGTTACGAATAAGGCTTAAGTTAAAGTGATTCTGACTTTCCTTCTAAAACCAAGATTCTTTAGTCCTTGAGTTGCATAGGTCAAAACATGTCATCATTAATACTGTAGATTAATGTTAATTCATATTTTAGTAGACCTACAGTGAAGCCCGATCTGAATCTTTAGGAGTGTGGTAACGACACTATAGACTTGCAAATGTATGTCCAGATATTAGGCTACATTTCCTATGTAAATGTAATCAGTTAAAATAATAGCTGCTTATTTCCCCATGTGGACTGAAAACTACAAGACAGGAAATGACCGGTTTTATTGTTGGGGGGGGACAAAAGAAATGTATGCTGTAGCCTTTAGGTCCGACTGTAAATGAGCCTTCTCACAGGGTAACTGTTAGGTGTGATGCTATGCCAGGATCCCCACTCAGCCCACATGTTACAGTACCTTATTGAGCTCCTCTATTCTTCTGATCAGGTACGGGTTGCTCGACGAATTCTCAAAGAAGACATAATCTGAAAAACAAGCACGTCAAGCAAATGGAACAAACGGGGTCAGGCCAATTAAATATGACTGCAGATGAGCACTAACATCAACATGCACTTAAACATGCATCTAAACATAGGCCTATTGGATGAGCTGGCTGGATCCGGTTTTAAATTAGTCTGCACACGGACCTATACAAACAAGTGACAAGACTCATGAGATACCTGTTACAGAGGCTGGAAAATCACATCAGTTAAGAGCATTCACCATCTAATCTACAGCATACGGTGCATATAGCCAAGCAATACATTTAGGGCACAGCAAAAAGACAAGAATTGCATCAACAACTCATCAGCAAATAATGAGAACGGTGTGATTTTGTTACCAGAAGTCAATGTTATGCAATGTAAAGTACAAGTCAAACATTATTACCTTTGGCTAGTCAATAAGAAGAGAACTAACATCGTCTCAACTCTCAAAGCATAGTCACTGTTTTAAGAGCAAGGCCTGGCCTACAATCTGCTTGCAGATCTTTTAACACATGGGCCTTAGTAATCAAAGCTAAGCGGCACAAACGGACATTCAGCGAATTATTTAGAAGAAACCTTTCACTGGTGTATGCTTGACCAGGTATTGGATTAGAGTGCTTTGATCTCTTATGGGACACCAATATATACAAATAGCTATACTTGAATCCAGAGACAGTGCATTTTGGAAGTCTTGAACACTACCCATCAGCATTAACACTGGCCTATATTAGCATTAAAAAGTCAATGCAGACTTTCCTTGGAGAACCTACTAGGAAGGCCCGTTTCTATCAAGTTATGTTTGTTTGTATGTTGTTTTGTTTGAATGTATGTCTTTGTACAAAACAGCATGAATGGAGTTCTTAGACATACACAGTAAGGCGTTTCACCAATGTCCCAGTTATTTAAACATTAAATAAAAATACAAAACATGATTTACACACTAAGGGCGAGCGCTGATAAGTGTGCCTTCAGCTTCAACCCAGAAGAGAAAAGACGTTTATCGGTATGGATCACGTGACCAACATTCCGATACTTTGTAGCGAGAATTGTATAAATAGCGATACTGTTACACAGTTTAAACACATTGTAGCAAACAAAGGAAACAACTAACACCTAGTAGCACTCGCGACATCTGCTGTTACTGTCGAATTACCGGATGTTTGTTTACATAGGCCTAGTGCATCACACCGTTTCAAAACTGATGGAGAGACAATCATATTCCCTTTCATTGCCACGGTGCAACGACGCCATGAAACAATGTCAGATGCCGTGGCACAGACGGCTAATATAGCCACTGGTTAACTTAGCTGGCTAATTGCGCGGCTTGCTGGTGGCGAGCACGAACGTATTGTTCTTAAACACAGGCATTCCTAATCGCGCATGAAATGTTCTAATGCAGTGTACGTTCCTTCTCTAGTGTCCATCTAACTACAATAAAAAAATCTACCGTTTTGTTATTTGCAATTATAAGCATGCACGCTAAACTAGCATTGATAGCCAACAAGCCCAATGAGCTGGCTAGCTGGCTAACTAACTTCAAATGTATACGTTCATCCCTTACCGAATGAAAATGCTACTTATCCAAATATTCCTCGAGGACAATATATATACATTGTAAAAATATAAATAATCTTCAGTGCACATACATAGTTGTCAACTACCTGAGGGATGATTTACCGAGGCGCATTACTACAAATGCAATGCAACGTTAGCATTTTAAAGGTTAATGTTATGGTCTTGCAACAATGCTAACTCGACACCTAGTCGATTGCTTGCTAGCTAGCTAGTGCTGCTAAAACAGAGGCCTGACCCAAATTCGAATCCAAAATATTTCTAAATCACGCCGCTCATTCAGTCTAACTGCGTGAGTCATGCAGTACATGTAAACAATCTTAAAACTGGACGATCTTGGATAATGTCAGCAAAACAATTGTTTTCGTGTTGGTAATTTTTTCGTGTCATTAAAAAACACTGACTTAACATACCTCCGACCCGGTACATGTTGGCCGCCATTTCTGCCCTCTTGGAGTGTTAAAAACCAAATCATAAACAAAAATGTTCAGAATAAATACATTAATCAACGATTTTAAAGTCCACCCTCGTATACATTCATTTATCAAAATGAAATGTAGGTAAGGCGGGGTGAATGAGAGGCGGATTAGCCTATCTTTAGAGGAGCCCCCCTCCCAAGATTCACAGTACAATACAGTAACACGCGAAAAAGCCTCCGATATCAGCCCAGAACGGCTTCCTGGTGCGGGAGGGAGAGAGGAGGAGAGGCGAGGGGTGGGAGGGAGAGAGCAGAGAGGAGTTCGCGACGATGGTAAGACTTATCGTTGTTCAGGGTAATGTGGAATGAAAGCATGGTAAAAAAAAGTCGGTGATTCGTCAGAACATTTTCTTTTGCATTAGAGTCTCGATGCACATAGAACAATGGCCACGGCCACTAGGGCTTCCTCTAGATTCAGACTAAATACCGCATGTTGTCTCTATAACCCAATTCGGCCATTCCAAATGTTCATTTGGGTTCAGCATTGTAACCTACATTGAAAAGACTTTGGTCAACCAACTTGGCAACCTTGCTCATGAATGTCTTGACACTAACCCTTAGGTCTACCAAAACTAAGCCGAGGTTGTGTGATAAGCTCGTGGAAGTGCATTCTTCTTACTCTTATTTTGTTGGCAGATTACAACCTAAGCCATCCTTACACCAGAAGACCTTGACAAGATTTGGGAAAGAAAGATTGTAGGCCTAGTCTTTTGAGTGAAGCTTCAAGTAAGGGGGGGAGGGGGGGGGGGGCGGGTGGGGGTGATTTCCGGTATTCTGGTGCATTTTGGGGATGGCCAATACTAAATTCAATCAGATTCATAGCCTACATCCTGATTTGTTGATATTGAGGCAATGATTCCATGCAAAGGCTTGGGCTTCAGGGCCCCCTGACCCCTTGGGCCCCTGGGCCTGGGCCCTGTAGGCTTGTGCAGTAATCCATCCCTGCTTGTCCACCTTGCTCTTCTACCCAGCCCTCAACTCCATTTTCAGTCTTCCATTCACCCCTCAAAAACTGAAATCAACTACTTTAATATTTGTGTCTACTTTTGTGGTGACACGCAAAATATTGATACCTGATATGCTTGTTTGGTCTTCTTCACTGCACTTTTAAAATGTCTCCGCATCATGGCATGGAACATTCAACAATCTTCAACAAGTTATGAATTGTAGCCTATAATTCATTTTGCACCCTATTCATAGCTATTGTAGGCTGTTCAGACGGTGGGCATCCAATAGCCAAAAGTATCTATACTTTACCGACTTACAAATTCAACAGAAAATAAATTAATCCTAATGGGTGTGTCAGATATGTGCTATATCGGGTGTATCAGGTTCTATATGTTCTGTATTGGGAGTAATGTGTTGATGTTAAAATTATAGGTAAATGGTCTTATGATCACTGTATTAGATATGATGCATAAACGCACATAAGCCTAAAGCTTTTAGTGGGTGCTCAAATGAACAACAATGGCTCCAATCACACATCAACCATATACACGACCAAACATTGCTTTCTTGCACTGAAATGACCCTTCCATCATACATGTAAATCCTTTACAGGATCATTCTAAATGGCTTTAAAGTGCAGACATCTTATTGTATTGTCTTCCAAATGTATTATTTCCATTTACAATGTATCATCAATTTTGTGCTGTGTGTCTCTTGTTTTGGTGTCAAAGTAAACGGCATACAAGAGACACAAGAGATCTGCACTGCAAGGTTAGACATGTTGAGGATCGCTAAGAGTAGCTCCTATCATCACATAACACTACTGGGTGTTTGTTGTAGAACTTAGTACCTTCGATTATCTATTTTTGCTGTTCAGGTCTTAGATTTGAAGTTCAAAAGTGAGTTATTGGTGTGTGGCGCATCCTTTTTTCACTGATATCAG
Source organism: Alosa sapidissima (assembly GCF_018492685.1). NCBI lineage: Eukaryota > Metazoa > Chordata > Actinopteri > Clupeiformes > Clupeidae > Alosa > Alosa sapidissima. The sequence goes on along the minus strand of NC_055978.1, from coordinate 26,755,655 downwards.
TGTGTCATGCTTTTTTATACCTTTTGCATTCTCACTGAGACATAATGCGATTATGTCTCAGTGTATGATTTGTAGTTAAAACTTGTTGCATTCTATTACATTTTTGTTTTGTCACTCAGTGAATAAGATTTCATGGAACCTGATCATTGTTCCTGCAATAGAAAGTTCTGAAATGTTTCTGTAAATGAATGCATTAACTTTTATAACCAAATGTCTTCGTCTATAAATGCACATTATCAACTCATTGACTTTGTTATTAGGAAGGGTCATGCAATATTTCACATTATAATATCATTTAACCAGCAAATAAACCACTTTAGTATAAGGAAATATGACGGGTGTAGTGTAGACAATTTCGTGTTTTACGCATGGGAATCCTTAGTATTGATCCATTACGCTCGGTGTGCATGGAAGCATAATCGAACACCTAATGCAGAGGGGTGTGCTCAGTGACATCATTAGTGGTCCTTGAACGCACTAATCAGCCTGTTTCAGTAACGGGTTAGTTAACGCCAATCGAGGGCTACCCCCAACACCATGCGCACTACAATCAACTCCGAGCAGAGGAGTGGATGTAACCGGGTGTCATAACGTGTGTAGGCTCTTGGAAAACCATGTCTGTAGGAAATTATTTTACAGATAACAGAAATGACAGAAAAGGGGTATTTTAGAATGGATAGTGCGATGCATTTTCTCTGTCGTGATTTTGCACCCTTGGCGTTTCATGACAACACCCCATAATGAAGTTCGGAAAGAACATCTGTATTCTCAACGTCGGGGGCACCAAGTATGCATTTACAAGGGAAATCATAAAGGATTTCCCTCTCCGACGGGTAAGTAGACTGCACAATTGCGCATCCGAAAAAGAGGTTTTGGAGGTGTGTGATGATTATGACCACGAGCGGAATGAGTTCTTCTTCGATAGACATTCAGAGGCTTTCGTCTTCATCATGTTGTACGTGCGTTCGGGGAGGCTGAGATTTGCCCCGAAAATGTGCGAACTCTCTTTCTACAACGAGATGATCTACTGGGGTCTGGAGAGTACACATCTGGAGTTTTGTTGCCAGAGGCGACTCGACGACAGGATGTCCGATACACACACTTACTTTTTCGAGGAGGACGTAAAGGCAGACGAAGAGTCTGGAGACCAGTGCATGACCGTCACGGGCCCTACCGTCAACAGTGAATGGAACATCAGATGGATTGCAAAACTTCGAAGGATTTTTGAAGAACCGACGTCGTCGATCGCTGGTCAAATTTTGGCTGCTCTGTCCGTTATTTTCGTGATCTTATCCATGGTCATTCTTTGTGCAAGTACTCTGCCAGATTGGGAAACAGCCAAAAATAGAAACACAGAGGAACACAGGTAAGAAGTAATTTATCTTCATGACTTAACCAAGCGCAACAATTAATGTGCGACAAAATAATTAATGAATTGAGCCACCCATTTGATTGATTTTAGACATCACATTGTGGATTAGCTAAATTAAACTTGGACACTTCGAAGTGTGCGGCAGCCCCATCATGTAGTTCAGAGACTACATGAAGAATATAAGATAAGCCATGACGTGACGTGCTCGATGGATCAAAGCTTTAAATAGAGACTACAGAATGCAGTGGTCTCACCACACCCTTATATCAATGCACTTGTAGTAAGCCTACTAATAATCAAGTCACTGTGTTCTATCAGGAAGGATAAATTAGCCTATGGATCGTGTCTGTGTGGGCCTGTGAATTATTTTCACCCATCTGCTGAATGTTTTCAAGGAATCCATACTTGATGATGCACAGAGGATTGTGCATGTCAACCTTCTGCTTAGAAGTTAACAGCACATCTCTGTCTCCCTGCTTGGGAAAGACTGTAGAGGGCTTGGGATGTGTCATGGTATACATGCAAAGTAGCCTAAACGTAGGCTGCATTTCCAACGCTCTTGAAAAAAAGCACACAATTAGGGTAGGGGAAATAATATCAATGGCGTAGGCCTTGATAGCCTCAGGATCAAATGGCATAATGTCAAATGAAATGTAATCATTCATTAAAAAAAATAATTTTCATCGGGCTCTGTTGAGGAGAGAAATGTGCGCTCATTTTAGTCAATATTGCGCTCATTTTACTAGATTGTGTGCACAATTTAGAATATTGTGTGCTTGTTGTACTACATAGTGCTCTCATTTTACTAAATTGTAGTCTCATTTTATTAGTTCTTAGTTGGCTAAATTGTGCTCACAATTTAGTAAAATGTGCGCATGTTTTCTGGATATACACTAAAAAAATATCTTGCAATGACCCCTCCAGGGTTCCGTATAAAATGAACACACTATTTAGTAAAACATGGTTGTCACATGATTTAGTAAAACGTGTGCATGATTTACTAAATTGAGAGCACGATCTAGTAAAATGATAGCATGATTTAGTAAAAGCATTGTGTTTAGAGCACACAAAAGAGCATGTTCTCTGGATATACACAGAACATATATTACCTTTGGGGTTTCGACTGCAAAATGAACATTAGCCTAGATAAGAACAAATAAAACACAGTAAAAACACAATAACTATCTAAGGAATATCTAAATTACCATTATACTATAGGCCTACCTGTCTGTTTTCATTGAAATATATGCTAAAGTGCAGGTGACAGCTTGATCAAACAGTATGTCTCACACAAAGACCAGTGTCTTCTCTTTGCTGTTAATGCTCTTCCTTGCATTATGCCTACCTATATAATCTCTAAAAGTGATTACTGTCACAAGCAACAAGGACCAGTTTACTTTGTTGATGATGACCCATTTATACTCTTAAATGGTTTTAGAGTATCAGTGAAACCCGTCTTCTAAGTGCCCTGGATGCAGATGTTCTGTTTTCTGCATTTACTGAGGTCTACATCAGATGATATGGTATAGACATGTTAGCTTATAGCCTTAAACTGTTGAAAGTTTATTTTTGATTGTAGAGTATGTTTAATCATGATTGTTCTACCATTAGACACCTTGAATGACAGTTTTCAAATGAGTTGTATTCAGTCTAATCAGTCACGGTTTGGATACCCATTATATCAACAAATCGATATCGTGCATGTCATCACAACATTTGTTTATTGCAAATGAGTGCTGACTGATATTGTCTTTAGGAACTATTTGATATTTTGTAAATGAGTAATGGTTTGCATGTTTGCAAAATAAGTTATTGCTTGAGGTAGCCTAAGTAACTAGTGACAGTGTGCACTCACATAATAAGTGTATTGCATTAAAGTTCTTAATTAATCAAATGTGTCTTCATTAAATCTAATATCATTGTATAATGACCAACAAAAATGGACTTAACATGCATAACCAAGCTATTGAACAAACATGGCTAGCCTGAGCCACTGTGGATGTATTGCACAGTTATGTCTGTATCTGCCAATGACTTCAATGTTTTTGTACATGTAGCAGACTAGAGGGGTAAATTAAAGCTCATATTAGATCTGGTATTGTATAATGAGACTAACGTGTACCCTGGTATGACCAAAGTGCTCCATGCGTGGACATCGTTAGTCATAACATCATGTGCTCTCATTTGCTAAATTAGTTTGTGCCTGCACCAAGTCTAACAGATTACTGCTATTTACACAGCGTGTGTGTGTGTATGTGTATGTGTGTGTGTGTGTGTGTGTGTGTGTGTGTGTGTGTGTGTGTGTCAGGAAGAGTAAATCAACCTGCAAAAGAAATTAAAGCTCTCTGCAATTTCACATTAAAATTATGTTATGGACATGATGATGGATGGAACAAATGTGCCCCTTCACATGCGTTTTGCCATCCGCACACTGAGTCCTTCTGTTGTTCCATATGGGCAGATATCTGATTTCTGATTAGAGTTTGATATCCCCATCCCTAAAAACAAGCACGATCTTGGCAGAACAACCACACTTGTTCTTGTGGCAGAACAAGATGAACTGTTAAAGGAAACGGGGTCTCCTGCAGGCAAGACGGAGAACCATGCAGTTAGAAGAAAAGGGATTCCTTTGCAGTGCAGTTGTCAGAATTAAACAGAAATGTATGTATGTATGTGGCTTGGATATGGATTCACTTAAACTGAGGAAAAAATAGGACAGAAACCCCATTGTGTGGTGTGCAGTAGATGGCTGGCACATGAAACATGAGAGCATGAAACCATCAAAACTAAAATGCCACATGGAAACAAGGCACCCCTGTCAAAGTCATACCTGTCGAGTACTTTGAAAGGTGACATCAAGAGTTGAAGTTTTCACAAATGTAGGCTAATGCCAAACAAGTAGGCCTACAGGCACTTCGCTTGTCTTACCATGTCCATTGGCTTGAACGCTAATATATATATATATATATATATGGGTCGCGACTTTATGAACATGGGAAATTGTGGGTCCCAAAGTCAGACCACTTAAAGGAGAATTCCGGTGTGATACTGACCTAAAGTGTATTGAAACATGATACCGAGTGTGAACGTATGTCTCATAGCACATCTTGGCTTGTCCCCTGCACTCCAAAATCTGGCGCTAGTTAGCCGATGCTACCAACAGCTTTTTCAATAGTGGTGCTTCGGCATCGGGCTAGCCATGCAAATAAATCACTGTTTTACACCCATTTATGAGGCTCAATGTATCTCCACACTTCATTGGTAGACTTCCGAGGGCCCTGACATTTAAAACGAGACATTGAGAACTTTGAAAAAGCACTGGTAGTTTACTTACAAGACGATTTATACAGACAGTATCTTCACTGAGTTTAGCGTTTGCAGCCATCTTGAATTTAGTCACGATAAGTCGAGCAATGAGTAAGAATGAACAGGTATGATAAGGGATCAGATTCCAAAAATAATTCAGTGGAAATGCATGGATTCCAGTTGCTGCTACTGGAAGAAACTGGAATCCATGCATTTCCACTGAATTATTTTTGGAATCTGATCCCTTATCACACCTGTTCATTCTTACTCGTTGCTCGACTTATCGTGACTAAATTCAAGATGGCTGCAAACATTAAACTTCGTGAAGATACTGTCTGTATAAATCGTCTTGTAAGTAAACTACCAGTGCTTTTTCAAAGTTCTCAATGTCTCGTTTTAAATGTCAGGGCCCTCGGAAGTCTACCAATGAAGTGTGGAGATGCATTGAGCCTCGTAAATGGGTGTAAAACAGTGATTTATTTGCATGGCTAGCCCGATGCCGAAGCACCACTACTGAAAAAGCTGTTGGTAGCATCGGCTAACTAGCGCAAGATTTTGGAGTGCAGGGGACAAGTCGAGATGGGCTATGAGACATACGTTCACACTCGGTATCATGTTTCAATACACTTTAGGTCAATATCACACCGGAATTCTCCTTTAAGAACCACTGATCTACAATACATACTATATGATATAGTGATTCCCCATGTATTCTTCGATCTAATTAATTAATAAGGTATTTTAGGATTGTGATCTTCTGGGGATTGAATGTTTCTGGGCACTGACCACCTGTTTCTCTCTCTCTCAGGACCATCGAGGCCGTGTGCATTGGCTGGTTCACCGCTGAGTGTGGCATGCGTTTCCTGCTCTCCCGCAACAAGTATGACTTCGTCCGTCAGCCGCTGAACCTCTTGGACATCCTGGCCATCAGCCCGTACTACATCCTGCTGGTCACCACGGCGCTGCTGGGCGAGAGCCTGGAGATCCAGCGCGCCGGCACCATGCTGTGCATGCTGCGCATGACGCGCGTCTTCTGGCTGGTCAAGTTGGCGCGCCACTTCCACGGCCTGCAGACGCTGGGCCTGACGCTGCGCCGCTGCCGGAGCGAGCTGGTCATGCTGCTGGTCTTCATGTGCGTGGCCATGGCCATCTTCAGCGCTCTGGCTCAGCTGCTGGAGCACGGCCTGGACCTGGAGCCCAGGAACCACGACTACGACAGCATCCCCGCCGCCAGCTGGTGGGTGATCATCTCCATGACGACGGTGGGCTACGGGGACATGTACCCCATCACGGTGCCGGGGCGCATGCTGGGCGGCGTGTGCGTGGTGTGCGGCATCGTGCTGCTGTCGCTGCCCATCAGCTTTATCTACCACAGCTTCCTGCAGTGCTACCACCAGCAGCGCTTCCGCTCCTCTCGACCCTCCAAGAGCCTCTCGGCCGAGGTCCTCAACTAGTCTGGTGGCCTCCCGTTGGTCTTCATCTGTCACACATGCTGACCCTCTGTTAGCCTTACACAGTCTAGTAGAACTTTTTTTAAAAGTTCTTCTTCATTTTGAACATTGTGTCTTCACCATTTATAATGTTCAAAGCTACTGTTGGGGCCTCCACATATCATTGGTACCCCTGATAAAGATGAGTACAAAAAAAGAGGTATAAAAATGTCCTGTTGGCATTTTACCCTAGTTTCATAATAACATATAAAAATGCAATAGTAATTTTTTCTCTTTATGAGGATTTTTTTCCCAGAGTATGTTTGCTTCCCTTCAAGGTTGGATTTTTCATCATTATGTTCATTGTGAAACTAAGATGAAACGCCAGCACCAATGTTTTTGTAATATTGATTTTTACTCATCTTTACCTGGGGTCCCAATGGGCTGTTCTAATTATAGGAAGCTGTAGTTTATTACAAAATTATTAATCTAAATGTACTATCAGACATTAGTGACACACAAGTGAATTGTTTTCTTTGCAGATATAATACAAAGAGAGATTTCCTTTTGGACTTCCTACTTGTTTGATTGTATTGTTTTTACAAGGAACCAAAGAGATCAAACAAGCACTTCTCTGGTTCAGCTGAACTTGGAGGGCATATCACAGTGCCTGCTGCAGATGGCCAGGTTGTCCTTGTAGAACTGTGCTAAGCCGCTTGGCTTAAGTCAGCCCACAAGAGCCATGTGCCCCCTCCATGTTCCCTAGTCCGGTTCCCATGGTGAGGCCTCTCCATCTTGGTAGATCAGTACCTTAGAGCAGTCTGGCACAGTGTGGGTTCCCATGGTGAGGCCTCTCCATCTTGGTAGATCAGTACCTTAGAGCAGTCTGGCACAGTGTGGGTTCCCATGGTGAGGCCTCTCCATCTTGGTAGATCAGTACCTTAGAGCAGTCTGGCACAGTGTGGGTTCCCATGCTGAGGCCTCTCCATCTTGGTAGATCAGTACCTTAGAGCAGTCTGGCACAGTGTGGGTTCCCATGGTGAGGCCTCTCCATCTTGGTAGATCAGTACCTTAGAGCAGTCTGGCACAGTGTGGGTTCCCATGGTGAGGCCTCTCCATCTTGGTAGATCAGTACCTTAGAGCAGTCTGGCACAGTGTGGGTTCCCATGGTGAGGCCTCTCCATCTTGGTAGATCAGTACCTTAGAGCAGTCTGGCACAGTGTGGGTTCCCATGGTGAGGCCTCTCCATCTTGGTAGATCAGTACCTTAGAGCAGTCTGGCACAGTGTGGGTTCCCATGGTGAGGCCTCTCCATCTTGGTAGATCAGTACCTTAGAGCAGTCTGGCACAGTGTGGGTTCCCATGCTGAGGGAGGCAGAGCGCGGAGAGTGAGGGAGGTCTGGCAGAAAGTCTCCTACATCTCGCCACGTTCCCTTGACGACAGTCATCACTACTGGGTAGGAAGAAGTGGGCAGTAAGCTTCACATGGCGGAGTTTTGTCCTTTTTCTTGGGCAAAGGTCATGGTCTACAGAAATATGGGCAACTGGCAGTTGGTATTTTGGGAAACAGGAAATGACAGGAAAAAATGGTCTTTGTCAATGTTTTATGCATCATGTTTGCCCCTCGTAGCATATTTCGTGCTATGAGTCAATGCTTTACATTAATAATGGACTCTTTCTAGCATTTGGTACTACACATCAAGAAAATAAACATAGTGCACAAATGGAATGTTATCCAATGCCAGCGTAATGTCTTGAATGGTGTGAATCACTTTGATTTACACTTCACCCACACACTGGTGGGAGCACCACCACTCCACCACATTCCCCTCACACTACACGCTTAACTCCACAGTGAGACATTTCAGTGTGATTTTGGCTGGAGGGACGTACGTGTTTTTAATCTTGTGTCTGTCCTAAGCTATGGAACTATCATTTTTGCAAGGGAATTTCCTTCATTAAAATATAAAATGATGCACAGAAGGAAGAAAGTACAATGCATTAGTATTATGGCTGTTTTTTTTTTTTAATATTGTTTCCACATTAATGCTTTGTAGCTTGTAAGGCTGTATACTGTACATGTGTGTTAACAATGCATAAAATGTTGTTAGTTATATGTGACAACATGTGTAGAAATCCAGAGAATATTTAAATGTCTCACTGCATCAAATGTATCATTTCCTATGTGTTATTTTCATCTGCTGTGTTGTTTTTGTGTGTTACAGCACCTTGCAGATACAAAAATATGATCAATAAAAAATAGTGACGACTGAGGGATGTACAGGTTCATCCATCTATAAGAATGAATTCCCTGAGGCATGTATGCAGGCCTCTTTGACTGATGTATCTCAACCTGGTTATTTCTATACATGAAGCAAAAAGAACAGGGAGCTTTGCTACAGCACTGCTGTCTGCCCAAGCCACAGGGGGGTGGAAATGAATGTTGTAAACAAGAGTAACAGCAGGGACAGACTTTTTGATACGTAGCTGTTCTGAAGTGTTCTGAAGTGTTTTCCTTTTGCTATTAAATAGGAACAAAAAAAAAACACTTTTCAAAAGCAATGTTGAACAGAAGTTCACCGGGAGATTTACAGCTGTGTACATCATGTCACATAGCAGGAGAGAATATTGCTTTCTACAGGGTGGTGTAGATCCCTTATTAGATCGATGAAATGGTGGTTCTCGTGGGTGAGTGATTGGCTTTGTGCAACTTAACAGCTGTGGTCCCTAGTGTCCTTCACCTCGTCAATGAACACAGACATTGATTTCAAATGTAACACGTTTTCTCTCCTCAACAGAGTCAGGTTGAGGTGACAGTGAAAAGTCCCTGCTTTGAAAATCTCATTCAATACACATCACCAGTCAAAAACCAGTCAATACACATCACGATCACTCAGCCCATAAACCTTGTTTAAACCCACATTGTGGTCTTGTAAATGTTACTGCATAATGGAAAAAAACAGATAAAAACTCAGAGCAAGAGATTGTCTCAGAGCACCTGAAATGTAATAAAAAAAATACTAAAGCACACTGAGAATTTGAATGGGTGGAATGCATTCTTAATTTTATATGATATTAGATTTCTAGTGTAAGTGAAGGCAAATAATTGAATAGCTTCAACTCAGAGACATGGAGAAATATCCCCCACTTGCAAAGATGGCACTATATCAGGAATGGCAAACTTTCAAGTAACTAGGCATAAATAGAGAATGCTTGTTGGGCTAATTACTATAAGTACCACTACTAACAAGTAAAATGTTATAATCTCTACAAAGTTACAGCAAGATCATAAAAATGTCAGCATTGCCAAACCAGCAATGATAACTGACTTAACATATGGGGTCATTCTGTGTGGAATCAGTGAGTACCATCTCAGAATTTCCATACATAATGAATGCATACAACACTACAATAACAGACATGATGTTCTAAACATAGGTACATCATTACATCAATTCTGCTTCTACTTTATCCACCTTCTTCATAGATGAATCTTCATAGATCCCGTTCTGATAATACATACATACAGTAGCTAGCATACTTAATTCAAGCAAAGCAGTGAGACAAAGTGTTAAGTCAAATCAATTGTGGATCTCCTAATTCACCTCATTCTCTTCAAATCACAGCACCATATTGATCTTGGAAGAGCAATTAATGAAACACTCAGTCAGCCTTGCACAAAGCAGTGCCTGCGAGTAAGACCTAAGTATCTTTCAGAGATCTTCCATTTTCCCATCCAGAGCCCAAAGTGTTTTGCACCGCTAGGAACCCTCCATGGTCCTGGTCTTTATGCATGTCCATCATCATCTGTAGTTCATACTGGATCGACCCTTAAGCTTGAACTTCATCGTGACGTGAGGAACAGGCAGAAGTAGAGCCCAATCAAGGAAGTGGTGGTGTGAAACATCAAAATGCCAGTGCGCCACAGTTCAGGTCATCGGCAGGTCAACACTGAGTTCTACTTTAATGTTCTTAGGCGTCTGAGGAAGAATTCGGCACAAACAAATTAAACTGTGGCGCTCTGGCATTGCTCCATCCTGATGCGCACATTCAAAATGTGTGGAAAACATGCAAGTTATTGCAAACTATTGTTGCTCCACACCTTTACTACTGGCTGGATTTCGGTCCCTGTGATGTGTCTGATGAGGCTGATGATGGGTCCCTGTTTTAACACAACGGAAGATATCCAGTACATTCTGCAGATGGTGCGGCTAATGAATGAGACTGGTGTATCACTGCACAAGGTGACTTTGAAGGGGAAGGTGGCCAAACTTAAATCATTTCCTACTAATTGACTACAATCCCTTTAACCATTTTCCTCCATTAAGGTATAAGTGGATTGCACTTAGATTTTTAAAATAGGGCCCAAAGAGTTGATCACTTGCTGCTACATTGTGGCATGATACTTGGGCACAGCATACATTACATTACATTACATTTGGCTGACACATTTTTAGCCAAAGCGACTAACAACATGGTAAACAGTTTAAGTTTTAAAGCAATTCTCAACAATTTTAGGACAATTTAAAAAATGGTAGATGTACATTAAGAATAAGTGCATCAGTGAGTGCTGTTTTTAACAGTTACGTGTCAGTTCAAGACGGCTGGTATAGTGTACCAGTAGTATAGTGCAATTCCTACTTGGGCAAAATGCAGACTAGTTTGGGGGAATAAGTCAAGGCTCTAGGCTCTCAAAGCTGCTTCTCATGTAGTCACTGCTGCAGTGCCAGTCATTTTCACCTTGTACTGGATTCATTCAGCTGGGGAAATTCAGTTCATGCTTAGCTATGAAATAGGTCTATAGTTTTCTGCATTGAAGACCAATGCGCAACAACATTGGCGCCAGTGGGCTAATCTTCTTGATAATAACTTAAATAAAGTGAAGTCATTTAGTATGATATTTTTGTTTCAGTAGGCTATTTTGATACATTATGGCTATCAATAAAAAAATAGCCTATGCTTTGACGCGGAGCCCCGACAGGTGGCGATGTTGGGTGGGGTTGATGAAAATGCAACAGCTTAATGTCTACTGCTGTGTAGAACTGTGTAGAACTTCCCTTTATTTTGTCTCACTCATGTCCTCAGCAAATGTACCGCTACCTCAACTGTAGAGCCAATCCACTGACACTGACAGATCAGTCCAGCTACAGGCTTACTTGTAAACAACACTCAATTCTGTACTTAATCACGTACCTCACACACTAAACAAAAACAATTTTAAGTTACAATAATGTATGACACCATCTACTAAAAATAAAAAGTATTTTTGATTGAATTCTCATGAAATTATTTTTTACCCAATGGGAAACCAGCTCCAGTGGCGCAATCGGTTAGCGCGCGGTACTTATACGACAGTACGTAGCAGAGCAATGCCGAGGTTGTGAGTTCGAGCCTCACCTGGAGCAGAGTTTTTCATTGACATCAACTCCACGAAATCTCAGATCTCGTGGTAAGTCATCGTCCACTGCCGATACAGTCACTAGATTAGGAGCTGCACCAATTGAAGCAGAAAGCAATTTGTGCAGTGTGTTATTGGTTAGGCCTATAATGCGATTAACTGTGCAGTCAAAATTGTGTTAAGCGTGCTTCTGAGATGGATGCGGTCTGTTGGTTTTTCCTCCATATGCTATATTTAAGTTCAAAGTCCATTAACCTACCCAAAAGCGCTCTGCGCTCTGAACACAAGCTAGCCTATAATAATTTGTTCTTTTGATATTCTTTCTTCTTTTAGTAATAGTTCATTAAATTGCCATTGAAGTCTTCTCTCCCTAATTGGCTTTCCAGTCTACTTTTCTGTGTGCAGACTTCAAACAGAGATATTTATAGGCATATTTTGGCGGCATTTACAAAGCAACTAAATGACTCCTAGATGGCAGTGTTCTCCATTTTTTTTGCGTGCCTCAGTCACACAAATCAGTAGTTCTTGACATCCATCGATTTCTTTGTCATTTTAATTAAATGCCACTCATCAATGCATAAACATGATGTGTAACGATTTAGATATAGGCCTACCTATGTATAGATAGCCTACTGGTGAACATGAAACACCATCTAAAAGGTTACTAAAACTTCCCTTGTTGAAGTAATCAAGACTGTATTAGCTACATAAATTACTAAATCATCAAGCAAGTAGGCCTTCACTAAAATAAGCAACATAGCACCATCCTCCAGGATATCGCTTTACTTTGTCAGACTAGACACCTAAATCATTACACTGCATTGCCAGCAGGAGTCAGTGTAAGCTCAGGGGAAGCTTGGGTCAGGGGAACCCTGAGAGTAAATCTAAAGAAAGTCTGCAGCAGAAAAAGACCTGTGTATGGCAAAAATGCACACTTTCTATAGCCTACTGAAGTAGTATCACAGGCCTACTTATGCTAAAACTAAAAACTCATGGCAATAATAAAAAATAAACGTATTTGCTCTATTGAAAGTAATTATGGGGTCTGAAATGTATTGACAGTATAGGCTAAAAGTAAAAACTGTCTTAGCCATTTTGAAGGATTTTTTTTGTCAGCTCTTTAGGCAAAGGTCACTGCAATGCTATCCTAACCCCGTGTCACAGTAGGTGCACAACCACACATTCTGATAAAGCTTTGACCCAAATCTTAATTTAAGTGTATACCTATAGCATTATTTTTACGGTGGTATATACCACATAGGCCTAATCATTTCTCAGCATTAGACAAACTGGCACTCTGGTCCTTTTGTGCATTTAGATTAATATCTGTCTGCCATCTATAATTTTAGGCTACAACAATTCACTCAAATGCATTAAAAGAAAAGTAATCTATTTTGAAAATGCAAGGGGTAAAAACTGTAAAAACTGAGATTTATGTTAAAATGTAGAGGAGTGAAAGTAAAATGTTGCAAGAAAAGGAAATACGTAGAGTAGGCCTGCACATACCTGAAAATATTACCCAGACCCCCTAATGTTGGTGAATCGGTACCATTCAAGGGAAATGAGTCTCATAGTGATTTTTGACAAGGTATATCACCCTAGAATTATACAATAAGTGATAGCATTGCATTTGGGGTAGCTTTTTGTGTTTTATCAGCCTCGTTATGTCCATTGTAAGTCTATGGAGGGAGTTTTAGATAGATATATCCCCACAAAACTTCCACAGCCGATTATTCATTAAGTCAATATTTTTTTTGTATTGCAACTTTCCTGAACTTTTATGTATATAAGTATGTAAATGAGCCATCATCTACTGAAATTCAAAATTCAAAATTCTTTTTTGTTTTTGTTTTTCATTTTGGACATATTGGAGTGAAATGTTATTACAGTGTATTTTGAATTTAGGTATTTTGATTAGATCAAAAATACTTCCAACAGCCATAAAAAATAAAAAAAAATCAATTATTACCATTTTCACAACTCTGAACCAGAAAATGAAGACATTTTTAAAAATACAGCATTTCAGGAATTTCAGAAATAGCATTTCACTCTAATATGTCACCCAAATGAAATACAACAATAAATTTGAACCTGACTTTATTCAATGTTAAGATTTCTGTACTTGAAATTATTGCATAGGCAAATTATACATATTTTATAATGGCTAATTTACATATTTATACATACAATTTTTCAAAAGCATCCAATACAAAAACATATTGACATAATGTAAATAATCAGCTGTGGAAGTTTTGTGGGTTATATTAGTTAAGATTTGTGGGCTATTCACCTGTAATATATCCCTGCATAAGTGTATAATAGACATAAACAGGAAAACAATAAAAGCTACTACAAGTGCAATGCTATCACTTATTTCATAGGTGGCAAAAATCCCCCATGAGACTTATTTCCCTCAGATGGTACCAACCACCCCCTCTGGGTCAAGGACTATTACCAAAATCGTTACTTCCCACCTTGGAATATCTGTTTATCGATGCAGAGGAGTACTACTGTTAGGCTACACATGCAACCTGACACATTTGTTAATTTATGGCAGCCTAAAACAGCCTACTTCAAGGAAAACACTTTTTCGGTTTTCTCTGCTATGATGTTTCTTCTTGTAATAAAGCACTCTTGCAGTTTTGGCCTCCAACAGCATTTTGCATGTGGTATTGTTTCACGTGCGAAAGATTAGATTGCATGGAACCATGACTTAGACAATTAGAGTGTGATCTCTTTGGGCCTGCAGATTTGTGTTAGATCCAGGCGCATTGGTCCAAACTAAAACACTGATAGAAACTTAAATAGCATATATGTTCTAAGATAATATCAGTGTTTCAAGAAGTGAAATTATAATATACCTTATAGCATTAAATCCCAGATGACATAGTGTAAATGGCATCAAACAATTTAGGCAAATTTCAATGGCCAGAGAATAATAATTTTCAGAGACCATTAAGAGGTCCTCATTCCACCTCAGTCACTCAGCAAACAGAACAGAAAGAACATGAAACTTTGATGTTTTTCCCATTAGGCCTTCCGTTGACTGGTTTAATGCACAATGCGCAAGCAAAAAATGGTCACGGACACTGGAAGTGAAAAGCTGTCTCACGGTTGATTGGCCCTCGCCGTTTTCTCACTCACGCAAGCTGGCAGGGCGAACTCTGACCCCCGCCTGCGTCTAAACTGCAGTGACACGGCGACACGGCCGAGCCGAATAGACCTGACTGGTGGAGAAGCGGGGACCGAGTGCCGGTCCGGGCTTGACCACAATCGCATTAGAGGCGAGCCACCAGTAAATAATTCAAACTCAGCAGTCGGAACAATGCAAACATGTTATCATTACAGTGTGTGTTAAATATTCATAACAGCAAGGGGAAGGCAGGGAGTGGGAACGCGATGAGTGGGGATGTGAGAGCACCGAGGCTCGCTTCGTTACTTTAGTCACCTGCCCAGGCGTCGTATCCGTTTATAAACACTTGAACACACGCCGAACAAAAAGGCTACACACAGACTTGTGACCTAAGATTGCACGGGTTCTCTTTTTATGGCAAGTTTGTGTCCACATTGCTTTGTGTTTTCACACTGAAAAAGACAATAGTGTCCAGAAATCTCTAATGTGATCTAAAGATTGCATCACTAGGCCTATCAGTCAGGAGATTCATCTTCTCAGACATGTAAATGCCTGTGCAAATCTGAAGGACATTTATGTCAGCCCCCTGCATGTCTTAACTCCTGTATTATTTATTTATTTATTTTAATTCAGTGTCTTATCTGAATAATCTGTTGAACTTAACTGAGCAGCTGCTTCTTATCCCTCAGCCCTCCATATAGGCTGCCATAGCAGCCGCAATTAATATGCACTAATTCCCAGAAATCCCAACAAAATCCTGCAGCTGGGCCATTTGACTGTGCTTCTCCTCTGCCCCCTGTCCACCTAAAATGTGTGTGTTCCACTGATGTGCGGTGACCACAGAGTGAAACTAATGGCCTTAACCCACGTTCAGTTTGCGCGAACTCACACACACATGTGTGCATATACACAAACACACAATATTGTTTTCCTGTCACTAAGAATAGGTTTGGTTGGTTGTTCAATGTCCAGCCGAATATCACTAAAATGTTGCAGATACAATGTACACTCTTGTGCACTGAGTTTTAGCATCCCTCTCTCCCATCTCTGCATCGCACAGCTCTGACTGTCCCTCTCTGCCTTGTGGGGGACTCACACTTCATTCCTCTGTCTATGCTATGCGTACACCATGAACTGATCATCATAGAGGCATATATGATAGCCCTTCCCTGACCTCTGAATTGATATAATTTCTGTGTGGCTGGTACCGTGAGAGAATGACATGGGGAGAAGATGACATTTGAAAATCCCATCTTTAGCTGTGAGTTATTCTTTTGCAGCCTGTTCTCATCACAAAGCTCCTCATGTCATGTTCAGCCTTGACCTAACCTCTCAGCCTCTCACCTTTATCTCCTAAGCATATCCACTGTCTGAACTTACAGTACAACCTGTATTACAAATATGCATGGGATACTACACCATTTTAGAGTGTGTGTGTGTGTGTGTGTGTGTGTTTGTGTGTTAAGAGTATGAGAAGATGGAACAGGCAGTAATTATGTGACCTACATGTCCCTTCCCTGATCTGTCGGAAGTGAAAGAGAGAGAGCAGCTTTGTGTGTGCCGCACCCTCGGAACAACCCAATCCCAGGCACCGAGGTCTCAGTGGGCTTAGCTCTGTAAACAACGGGGATCATCCTGCAGATTTAAGAATGTGGACCACTTGCACTTGGAACAGGCGCTGAAAGAAGATTAGACATGACAAATTTTAATTTGTCTCTGCAGCTACCCTATAAGACGATCAAGCTGCTACTGTCCTTTTTTTTTGCGGCGCAGGGACTTGATATTCTAATGAGAAAGAGGATCTCTTTTTCTGAGCAATCAGGAGGATAGGAGTGGCAGGAGAGGATAACGGGAATCACGGCACTTTCCAGATGAGGGTGGTGAGAAGAGGAGAGGTTTAGGGCAGCGCTGTGATTGAGCACTCAGATAAGACCATGAGATCAGTGAAGATTGATCAAATTTTATTCACACTAATCCCCTCCTAAAAAATAGCCACACACACTTGCGCCCTTCTCAAACTTGCAGACACACACATGCATACAAGCACGCACACACACACACACACAAACACACATGTACACGCACACACACACATAAACACTTACACATTCACAGATATACACACACACACTAAAGGCTATGACGAGAGCACTGACACGCTTCCCTGCCCAGAGCTGAGCTTTGAGTGACATCCAATTCTGAGCATCAACATGTTCATCCAAGTTCCTCTGAGTCCCGAGAATGAGGTCTCAGTTAACGTCACACTGTCCAGAGATCGCCATGATAGCGTCTCTTGTAATCTAGAGTCTCTGATCCATGCAGCTCGTATTATTCCAGCCTGTCGGCATGTATTTAAAAGTAGAAAATCACCCCGAGACTTCCCCCAGAGACGCTGTTCCCCGTCTCAAAAAACATTCTTTTATCCTCAGTGTGATAGAGCTGACATCTGATGAGTTGTTTATTAATAAGACCGGACTTAATCGGATGTCAACGACAGCAATAACAAAAATGACAACGACAATAATAATATTTTATTGAGGATGAGGGAGAGGAGAGTAATCTTGATGTGAGGTTGATGTAATCCTAAATCCTTCTACTAGTCAGATACTAAACCCTTACACACACACACACACACACTGGCAGAATGCACTCACACGCCAACTCACACACATATGCAAAGCCTAAATTATGCTATATGGTTTACATTTTCATCACTACGTGCTGGTTTCTTTGCACGATGGGATGGTTTCAAGCCAATCAATTTTACTCACTGTAAGCCTCACTTTCATCTGCAATTTTGTCTGTCTCTCTCTCTCACTCTCTCTCTCTTTCTCACTCTCTCTCTTTCTCTCTCTTTCTCTGGGCAGATGGAGCTCCTTGGACTCCAAAAGAACAATGAGGAGGCATTCTAAGCAGAGTGGCATCTGGGTCACATGGGCTTTGTTTGGCTTTGGCACAGTTTCTCTCGAAGGCCTGAAGTAGGACATCGGCCCTCTGTCACCTCCTGATAGTGGGTCAAATAAGCAATTGACCAGTTTAGGGCTGAAATTAAGTTTAAAGAATCAAAATCACATGTGATGCATGACAACCCCATTATCCCAAATATAACTCCTTTGGAATCCTGTGTAAATCCTATGGTCAATTTGAACATAATTCCATCCATTGGTAAACAACAAGGCTAGCCTATTTTTCTGAATGAGACCAGCATTCCCTTGTACAGTGATACTCTGACAGAGGGGCAAGAGAGATAGTTAGAGAGAGAGTGAGAGAGAGAGATACACAAAAAGAGAAGCGTTTTTGAGTTAAGGGCCTTGTTTTAAGGACTTAATTGAAGTCATTCCAGACAGAGTGATTTACCATTTTAATGACAGTTTTAATGACAACTGCATTGTTCTTGGTAATTGTTTATGAAGAATTGCTGATGCAGGGACTGAGAGTGTCACTAAAACACACACAAACACACACACACAGAGGGAGAGAGAGGGAGAGAGAGAGAGAGAGACGTAACTCAGGCTGACAGGACTGCTGGCTAATTGAGAAGCAAAAGCCTTAACCTTTAAGCGGAGTGTGTGAAACGTTCAAATGCTGTCAACACCATTAATGTCAACAATCCACACAGAAGGTAAGCAGTGAGTTAAAGATACACAGAACAAGAGAGTGATTGTGGAATATTTGGGAATGTAATGGCAAATGTCTTTCTTGCTTTTTTCTGAATTTTTTTTCAGTGACATTTGTTGATTTTGAAATTATTCAAATAATACATACATATGCTTAGTTCTAGGTGGCATACACACACACACACACACACACACACACACACACACAAATAGTTTCTCTTTAGTTGCATTGGGGAAGCAGAAGAGTGGTAAGGTCATGGGAAGGGAACGGAAAGACCCAGATGCGATGCCAGTGAGAGGCCAGAAACCATCTTTTTTTCCTTAATATCCAGTCAAAATGGATATTCCAGTCAATTGTAGTTTTTTTTTTTTTATCAGAACAACAATACACAAACACATACATCAATGGCCTCCAATCTTTTTAATATTTACATAATTTTTAGCATTTCAGTCCATGTTATTGCACCTTGGTATACCACTCGTTTTGAATAATAGTAATTGATTGTTTTTATTTCTATGTTTTTAACATATAGCTGGATAATGTTAAATTCCAGTTGTAAGAATGACATAATTTCCATGTATATCAAAGGTTAAAAGCAGGGTTGTAGTGGAGGCTAAACGCAAGTTTATCCACCTCTGAAATTTCAGAAATAGAGTTTATTCACTTCCTTTTTAGAGTTTATCCACCAATTGCAACTTTTAACATTCAAAAATCACACTGTATTATCCACATTCACAATATGTACACTCATCAACACTCTAGGAATGCCACTGGTATTGTTAACCACTGGTATTGATAACCTCCACCAACATTAAACATGTTCTGAATGGCTTATTAAAAAATGTGATACTGCATGGCGCAGTCCACCGTACCGTGATCACAGAATTCATAGTTTACCCACCTCTTATTTTACCACTACACCCCTGGTTAAAAGTATATTAGTGTTTGGAAGTTGAATTCAGGTAATAATAACAAGATGATAACAAAAAGTAGTACTCCCAACGTCTGTTAGACCAGACAGACATGCTTTTGTGAGAATCACTTTTACTTCATAATACTGACGACATACTACAATACTGTACAGTCTGTCTCAATCTCTGCACTGAATATTTAACACATCAGTTGGGAGAACCAACTTCATTTTAGTCTGCAGGGGGCAGTGGTCAGTCAAAAAGTAGGTTTGCATATTCCATTAGCCAATACTGACAAAGCCCCTTCGCTCTCTCTCTCGTTTCTCGATATTTTCACAGGCACTTGATGTTCATAGTGTAGATTTTGCTCTACTTACATATGAACTACTCTGCCTGAGAAAGGTATATGACCTAAAGCTTGCAGATTTAAAAAAATATTGCACAGATCTGAAGTGCAGATTTTCCATTTTTACTGTTTCATGATAAACTCCAGCACCTCAGCTACCAGCTGAGTGGCGTTGATGTATCTTTTAGCTTTGGACCATTCCACCAGAAAATGAAATGAGCTACACAATGAACTATAAAAGACATCTTAAGGATATGATTCCTAGATAGAGACGATGTCAATCACAATGTCATGTAAAAATACCAAACTGACCAACATTCAAAATGTCAAGGGCATTCCTGGCGAATGTGTTTGATACTATAGCGTTTATTTTATTTTATGTTTACTTTTCCATAATATCTAAACAGGCATGTCTGAATTGAATTCCAATGAAAGAAAGTAAATAGATCAGCTGAGGTGTGTGTCTAACCTGCACCAGGATTTTACAGAGCTGTCAATCCACTGACAGTCATGAGTATTACGAATAGTGGTGTAATATGACCTATAAGAATAGCATATTTTGTGGTCATACAGATACAACATAATGGTAACCGTTAAGACACATTCACTTACAAATGCAGCAAGTGTGATTACCGTAGTAATTTTGCTCTGCACATGCTTAGTAGCCTCCTCTATGATTGATGGTGGGACATTTCAAGGTTGTTTGCCTCTCCAGTTAGAAGATATTGCCCCAAGTCATTGTGCAAGATTTTTCATGTCACAACTTCACTTTCACATTGAATAACCTCTTTTCCTTATAACACAGCTAAAAGGGAAGCTGGTCTTACAACAACCTCGGGTCTATTTGTGGATGACAAGAACTGTACATTTTCCATTTGGGACCTAAAACAACATACAGTGGGGGGAAATAAGTATTGAACACATTTTTTAAGTAAGTATACTTCCAATTTGGCTATTTGCATGAATTTTTCACCAGACGTTAGTATTAACTTAAAGGGGTGGTTCAGGATAGGACCTCATTTCCAAGTAAGCAAGTGTGATATTTATCAGTGGAGAGTATAAAAAGTATAAAAGTATAAAAGTATATATAAAAGTATATAAGTATAAAAAGAAACTAGTCTCTCAAAATGTAATGCGATCGTTGAAATGCAAGGATAGAATAATGTTAGAAATAAAACTATCAACACAGACATTTACATCGATATTCTGGCATTATAATTTATTTGCGTCGGGTATACTTTGGAGTGGGTAAGACTCTTTTTAGTGGCAGGCTAACACATACCGTTGACTTGCGCTAGCCTAGCACCTGCGAACTCTGCAATTAGAAGGACTGGATGAAACGTGTTGAAAACGGTCTCCACAACTTCACAGTTGTTTACTTGGAAATGAGGTCCTATGTCCAAAATCCTGAACCACCCCTTTAAGGTAATCCACACATATTAAAAAATCCAAACATTAAAGGAAAATTCCGGTGTAATATTGACCTAAAGTGTGTTGAAACATGATAACAAGTGTGAACGTATGTCTCATAGCTCATCTCATAGCTTGTCCGGTATCATGTTTCAACACACTTTAGGTCAATATCACACCTGAATTCTCCTTTAATGTCCATAAGTATTAACCTGACTCTCGCCAGATGAATTTCGTTCCGCCTAACTCCACTCACATCCATCTGGGATCTTCCGTTGAGAGTGATTTCGGCACCAGATTGTATGGTAGAGCCAATCAGGACGCAGGGCGGGAGTTTCATAGATGTGACGTAGCGTAGAAGCGACTGTGACCTAGCGTTCATGGGCTTCGGAAAAACCTTTCTCCGAGTGAAAACATCATCATTCCGCGTCATTCACGTCACGTAATGTGTGAGTCAGAGGTCGGAAACTGGGGCTAGATTTTGCTAACAGAGTTGCCCAGTTAGGGGCTCGTCATCACTTTTGTCGTCACGTTGTAGTTCGTTTGTAGTCCATGTGGCCTTTCATGTCCAACAGTTTTAATGTGAACTTGGGAATTTGCCGTTTTTGTCACTTGAAAGCTGCATATCTTTCTTTCACGAGCGTCTTACACTATATTTTAAGCAAATACAGTTGTTTGTTTAGGATTAGTGAGTGTATGTTTTAACCTTTGTTGTGGCATCCGTGTTTGTCACACATTCCGACGGCAAAGCAAATGAACACTTGCTGTCGGAAAAACAAAGTAGCCATGGGGGCGGTCCTTGTCATTCCGAAGTGCCCTGAATGCACCCGGAGACTGTTCTCAGCGTCACGGGTTGGCTTCGATGTGAGTGGTTGAAGTAGCACGTCAATAGATGACGGACAAGTGGCTTATCCAATCATATGCAAGGATTTTTGATAAGGCCCAGCCTTCTGAAGCACCACTCCAATGGATTGATCCCAGATGGATGAGTGGAGCTAGGCGGAACGAAATTCATCTGGCGAGAGTCAGGTTACATAAGTATAGAGTTATGAGTAAAAAAGTGTAATGGCACAGGGGAAAAGTATTGAACAAGCTAAGAAAAAGCAGTAAAGGCAAGGAATGGCAAGGAACGAGCTAGTTAGAGTAATTATCCCTCTTATCTGTGCGAATTAATATAAGCTGGGTTAGTACATATTGATTACGCTTGCAAAACATATCAATGGAACTGGTTACAGATGCATTTCAAAACTTCAGAATCATCCAGTAAGCAGTATTGGAGCCTTTATCTGCAAGTGGAAGGAACATAACTGCATCATGAACCGGCCATGCACAGGATCTCCTTGCAAGGTTTCTGACCAGGAAGTCAGAAGAATAGTCAGAAGAGTAGCCCAAGAGCCAAGGACCACTCGGAGAAAGCTCCAGGAAGACTTGGAGGCTTGTGCTTACCCCGTACGACTCTATTACCAAAGAAAAACATGTCGAAGCTTATTGAAAGTTTGCTACACAACATTTGGACAAGCCTAATGTAATTTCCAAACTTAAGGGATCAGATTCCAAAAATAATTCAGTGGAAATGCATGGATTCCAGTTTCTTCCAGTAGCAGCAACTGGAATCCATGCATTTCCACAGAATTATTTTTGGAATCTGATCCCTTATCATACCTGTTCATTCTTACTCGTCGCTTGACTTATCGTGACTAAATTCAAGATGGCTGCAAACGCTAAACTTCATGAAGATACTGTCTGTATAAATCGTCTTGTAAGTGAACTACCAGTGCTTTTTCAAAGTTCTCAATGTCTCGTTTTAAATGTCAGGGCCCTCGGAAGTCTACCAATGAAGTGTGGAGATACATTGAGCCTCGTAAATGGTGTAAAACAGTGATTTATTTGCATGGCTAGCCCGATGCCGAAGCACCACCATTGAAAAAGCTGTTGGTAGCATTGGCTAACTAGCGCCAGATTTTGGAGTGCAGGGGACAAGCCGAGATGGGCTATGAGACATACGCTCACACTCGGTATCATGTTTCAATACACTTTAGGTCAATATCACACTGGAATTCTCCTTTAATAGGAGTCCACCTGTGGCTAAATGAATTCATACAGTAGGATATTATTAGGAGAGGCATATATAAGGTCCCACAGTTGATAGTGTATGTCAAGGGGACTTCACATTGCACGCAGCATGTGTTGCGCTCGCCGCCAGGTTGCTCTTGGTTGAGGTAATGTCCCAAAAAATGTTGTTGTGGTTGCCGCCGGGCTCAGCGCAAAAGACTTAAGATTTACAGCGTGCCGTGGTCAAAATTCAACATGGTTGAACTTCGGCTGCGGTATGCACAGGAGCGGCAAAGTGGCAAAATGCAGCTTGCGCTGCGCTTTGCTCGACGCAGCAGCAGATCAAGCCATTGAAAACTAGATGTACCGCAGAGCGGTACAAAATATGACCGCCGTCCAGTCCAGCACATTTTTTCCACAAAAATAAATCACGCTGAAAGGCCTATAATGATTCTAACTGTCTCACTAAATTGCATTATCCACACTCAATTCTCACTGGTATCTGCTAGACAACAAGTACCAAAACATGATTAGTTCATAGATTTCACATGTAAAATTCATTTTATACAACCCCACCCCCCATCTTGCCTGTTCATAATTCTGAGAAATTCTTGAATTGTGTGCATGTGTGCGTGTACACGTTTATGTTTATGTGTGTGGGTGTGTGTGTGTGTGCGTGCTTGTGTGTTTGCCTGCGTATGTGTGTTTGTGCATGTGTGCACTCTACTGTGTGAGTATGTGTCATATGATTACTGTAAATGTATGTGTGTGCGTGTGTATCTGTTTATGCACATGTGTGCCCATGGAATGGGTTAACATGACCCCTGGAGGCAAACATACGGAAAAATTGGTCATCATAGGCCCTACGGTTCTCAAGATATTCACAGAAAACTGTGTCTGCCCTACCCTCCTTTCGGGGGGTCCAGTACAGCGGGGGGGCTACAGATCAAAACGAAAAACGATGGTTCCATGCTATCCATGTGGGGTTACATGCCCACCAAGTTTCGTGTACCCCGGTCTTTCAGTGTCCCGGGAATTCTTGTTGGTGTATGGTCACTAAATGTACACAAAGTATTTTATTGTAAGGCCCCCCATGAACGAAAGTTTACATAACTTGGCATGCATTCGGAAGGTGTCATAATGATCCTACACTTTCAATTTCGTGCAGTTTTGACCATGTCAGCCAGAGATATTGTGATGAAAACACCACATTTTTTGATTTTTAATTTTTAACTAGGTGGCGCTATACATGAAATAAGTGGTAATGGGATGGGTTGACATGCCCCCTTAAGACCAACATACAAAAAAAAAAAGGTGGACCTCCTAGGCCCTACGGTTCTCGAGATATTCACAGAAAACTGTCTCCGGCCACCTACAGGCCAGTTGGTGTATAGTAACATAAATTAATTTATTGTGTGGCCCCCCATGGACGGAATTCCACGAAACTTGGCGTGCATACAGAGGGTGTCATAATGATCCTACACTTACAATTTCGTGCAGTTTTGACTATGTTAGGTCACAGATACCTGCGATTACAACACCTCATTTTTACTTTTTTGTGTTTAACTAGGTGGCGCTATACATGAAATGAGTGGTTATGGAATGGGTTGACATGGCCCCTTGAGATCAACATACAAAAAAAATGGTCCTCCTAAACCTTACGGTTCTCGAGATATTCACAGAAAACTGTGTCTGCCCTACCCTCCTTTCGGGGGGTGCAGTCCAGCGGGGGGGCTACAGATCAAAACGAAAAACGATGGTTCCTTGCTATCCATATGGGGTTACATGCCCACCAAGTTTCGTCTACCCCGGTCTTTCAGTGTCCCGGGAATCCTTGACGGAAATTTGGACATGCGAAAAAGAAAAGAAAAAAAAAGAAAGGAAAAAAAAAAAATCTGACTAAACCTACATGACCGCCGCTTCGCTGCGCGGCGGTCATAATAATGGGTTTCATAGCGCAGCGCTGCCGTTTGCACATGCAATGTGAACCCCACTTCAGAGTAAAAACCAACCACGAGGTCGAGAGAATTGGTGGAGTGCTGCACTGATGGTTCTCTCATCTTCACATATCCTCGGAATCTCATTCATAGTGACCACTGGGTCCTTGGTTACCTGCCTGACCAAGGCCCTTTATCCCGGATTACTCAGTTTGGCTGAATGGCCAGATCTAGGAAGACTGTTGGATGTTCCAGACTTTTCCATTAGAGAATGATAGAGGCTACCGTGCTCTTGGGCATTTTCAATGCTGCAGAAATGTTCTTGTATCCTTCCCCAGATCTGTGTCTGCACACTACCCTCAGAAACATAACAAAATGTGAAAAACTTGAAAGGGTCTGAAAACTTTCCGGTTGCGCTTGTAACATCTTTAAAGTGTGTTTTCCACTGCTGCTGCTACTTGCTCCTCAACCACAATTATCACGAGTTTGAAAATGCTCCCTCCCCTTCTGCTATGTAGCCAAGATGGCATCCATTAAGGACGAAAACGTTTTGACTGTTATGAGTGCACCATCCGGGTACTTGCAGTGCACTTTGTGTCGTCGTCAGAGTTTTCAGTGTGAATGCACTCATGCAATCAAATTCGGTATTTTAAGTAGGCTACAGATGTACAGAAGGGAAGTAACTGTATTCTCTGAATAAGAAACTGGAAGGCAGTTTGGGGAGTCCATGGGAAGGCTAGAGTAATTTCAAATATACACAGAAGAGATGTTAAATTATTAGTGCTATAGGTAGGGGATTTCACACAGTGGCCAATCAACAACCAAGCCTACAGTATTTACCGTCAAACTCAAAATCACTAACAAAAACATCACCAACAGAACAGCCTTCCTTCATAGGTGTTTCATTGAATTAGGCAAATTCCAGACAATCGATGTAAATGTCTGTGTTGATAGAATAGTGTAAGAAATACAACTACCCTCGCATCGCGTTGCAATAGTTACACTTTGTTCCCTGAAGTTGGTAGTAGTCATTTAAGCAACTCAGCGGCAGACTGATATTACCAAGGCTACTACTAGGTATCCCCATTGGAGTGCGCTTTACTGTTTACTTTTCGGCGCAGTACTACTAACCGGAGGAAGTATAATTCCGCCGCTGCTAAGAAACTAGTCCCTCAAAATGTAATGCGATCGTTGAAATGCAAGGATAGAATAATGTTAGAAATAAAACTATCAACACAGACATTTACATCGATAGTCTGGCGTTATAATTTATTTGCCTCGGGTGTACTTTGGAGTGGGTAAGACTATTTTTAGTGGCAGGCTAACACATAACGTTGACTTGCGCTAGCCTAGCACCTGCGAACTCTGCAATTAGAAGGACTGGATGAAACGTGTTGAAAACGGTCTCCACTGATAAATATCACACTTGCTTACTTGGAAATGAGGTCCTATGTCCAAAATCCTGAACCACCCCTTTAAGACGAGGTGATCTCAGGTATTGACTTGGGACTATATTGGGGCAAAGCACTGCTACTTGGGTGCAGAGGTTGTCCGTGATGTGTTGCATGATATCTGTGCGAAAGTAGCAGTGCTTCGCCTGTGCTTCGCCCCAATATAGTCCATGTTAATGTTTATGGCTTAAAACAGTGATTTATTTTGATGTAGTGAAGTTACCCCTTAAAGCTAGCTATATTCAGTTGTAAATGCAGTTCAGTTGATGTTGTTTTGGTACCACTCGTTATAATTGGAAAATAGACCCTAGGTTTTTATACTGTAGGTCTGAGTTTCTCTTTAAACTGATCTAGAGGATTGTGTTCTTTAATTTGTGCTCTAGAGGATGACACATGTCAAGACTTCAAATCAATTCAATCCAATCCAATTCAATTCACAAAACTATATTTATTCCCGAGGGGACCTTTCATCTAGCCTGACGTCGTCATACTCAATTCTAGTCAGAGTCTGATACCGCTCCATTGGGACATGATTATGGGGCATGTTTC
This sequence comes from Alosa sapidissima, assembly GCF_018492685.1. Lineage (NCBI taxonomy): Eukaryota > Metazoa > Chordata > Actinopteri > Clupeiformes > Clupeidae > Alosa > Alosa sapidissima. The sequence continues at coordinate 26,728,743 of NC_055978.1, read as the reverse complement.
AATTTAAATGGGGGGCTGGGGGGACGGATGAAGAGCAACGAAATAGCTTACAGTGAGCTGTAGGAAGAACACCCGAACCATCCTTATTCTCCACAAATGCCTTAACATTGTTTTCTGGTCATTGGGAGCATTTTCAAGTAGTTTCGAGTTCAGAAGGTGAATAGCCTCAAAAGTAGTCCTTCAAAGTTATTGTGGTATTTAGACACGTGTGAGGCGGTCAGAAGGAACAGTTGGAACTGTGCCAACTGTACACGTGCAGTTCCCATTGTGTCAAATGGAGTTTGGCCTGTATAAGACTACAGAGCAATCAGACTAGCCTACAAAACTGCACATGCAGACAAATGAAAGGTTTATTTGTCATATTTGAGCTGATGACAATGATTATATTCTGTTTTCTGTGCTTATCAGCAAATGACCAATTATCTGATGTTATAAAAAGTCAGACCCTCACCCCATCTCGAAAAGAAAGTCTTACCAAATTCTAGCATCCAGAACCTGATCCTGATGATTATGTAAGGAGACAGATATGCTATTGGCCTGGGATACCCAATGTCCAGGGGTGAGAGCAAAAATATAAAAAAGTGGCAGTTTGTTCCACTTTAGCTTACAAATACCTCTTTCCTCTCACCAGAACCAAAAACTTCCTGAAAGATTGTTATGCTTTCTTTCCCAAACTAGGGTGCATAGTGTAGCCTACTAGCTTTGTTGCCTTCCAGTCTTGATACTGAATCCAACTGACAACTTGTCTTGGTGCAAACTCGCATTCGATAGATCTAGAAGTTACATGCTTTTCCTCGCCACTCTCTTCATCTGTGTCCTATGATTCCTTGTATAGCCTACCAGTCTACATTGAGACAGATTTTTTTTTTGTGACTTGGGAGGCCTAATGACTTTATTTATAGGCTATGTATGTATGTATGTATGTATGTTCTTGAATTTCCCCTAGGGATCAATAAAGTATCTATCTATCTATCTATCTATCTATCTATGTATATATGTTTGTTTAATCAGTTTTTCAGCGAATCCATGAAACGATAAATTGATTTTAATTATTTGTCAGAAAGATGACACCTACTGCAAGATTTATTCACAAGTTGGACGTCTGCAAATATGGCAACGTTAGTGCGACAGTGCTTTACGAAGGATCATAGATGACGTTCTCTTCACAAACATTCGCCACTCGTAGCCTACTACAGAGACACAGCTAATAGCCAGGGGAGTAATCCAATCATGATACACCCTCTCTGGAATTGTAGTCCAATCATCAAACTAGCAGGAGAGCAAACCCTCCCCTTAACCAGGACTCTGAGCCGAAGGATAACTGGCCCTTCAATGGACGAAAAAACGTTCCTCGGTCTTAAAACACGACCTAACTTTAATATATATTAGAATATATTTATACGATTTAATGTGGAGTTTCTCAGTGGTGTCAAACATGCGTATATATCCACGCAGTCAAAGAAGAGGACCACCGAAAACGGAGTTAACGTTATCCTTTTTATTTTAAAGTCAAGCTTGGTTGTTATCGAAGCATTTTTCCACTTAACTTGCTAGCTAGCGAAAAAATCCTTCGGACAGGGGCTGGCAACAGGACGATCATCAATTTGATTCCTGAAATTGTAAGTATCAAAGAATGTAACGTTATGAGGGGAAACTAGCTAGCAAGCTAGCTCACGAGCTAGCATATCTTGACATGGCCTCAAGATGGCTAGCAGGCGTAGCTAACCTCTGTGGAGCTAACCAATCAGACAGCAAGCTAACAGTTACTGGCCTGTGATCTCACTGGTGAATGGGTTTCTTCGTGTTGTGTAATACTCAAACAGTGTACTTTCAGTCCCCCCTCCCATACTTTCAAGCCACGTAAACCATCGCTCGATATGTTATATTAAAAAATATAATTGTGTAACGTGGTGTTAGTTAAAACCATAGATTGTATTAAAACGTTAACCTAACTAGCTTGCTAGGTAAATGCTAGCCAGCTTTATTGGCTTATGTGCCATCAACAAACATGCGCGCATCAGGAATAATCCAATCGGCTCAAGTATAATATTAGCCAGGTGCATTATGTAATCAGCTATGTTTCTCCATGTTTATATCCGGAGCACTCCTAGCTGCCTTACATAGAGTATACATTCCTCCCCCTCAGTTCGTGGGCCTTCTAGTTAGCGTCGGTTTGCCCTTGGTCCTGTCTGAACTTTTTCTCAACTGATTTCCTACTACTGGCGGCTGGTAACGGGCTGCACCTAGCTCGAGGCTTGCTGGAAACGTCACACGCAGTCTTCACCGGTCTGTCAAAAACACACATTTCAATCATGTTAACGCAGGTCTTTGGTGGTTTTTGTCTCTCTTTTTGATGGTTTGAAATGTCACACATCAGTATATACTGATTACATTGTCGCACCACAGAATATAAATTACTTAATTGAAAGCAAGCTTGTGGGCTAACTAGCTACCAAGCTAACGAAAGTTAGCTATTATTTAACGCTAGCTAACGCTACCTAATGTCCTGCAATGAAACTGGTATGGCGCAAGGGAACAGTGGGGAGTGATTGTTTCCGTGTTAAATTCACATGTCAAAGTATGTGACTTAAATTAATTATGACATAATTCTGTGTATTCATTTCTAGTCCAATGACTCCTTTGAATGTTTAAAGAAAATATTAATTGTATTGGTCTGCACTTAAAACATAGACAAAGATATGCAATATGCACCTCAACTGAACAAACACCTTTCCTGAGAAATCGAGGGAGTAGGCTTATCTTTTTTGCGTGGAGGTGACTTAAATCTGAAGAGGGTCACACACACACCTTTTGAACAACTTAGAATAGACAGGAGCAATACATGTGAAATGTAATGGTAACAATATTATCCTGTTATCCTATTCTGAATGTGGAAGGGTATAAGTTGGAGGGAAAGGCCATCATGTTACGAAACTTGGTGATATGTCTCTTATCAAAATACTTATAGCTTATGTGAAGCAAAGGAGTGGTAAAACACGTCATCATGTCGTTGTGGTACACTCATGTTTTTGACTTCCATGATGATAGCCCCCCATATACCCCTTATAGTCTTGGTGGCCTGTATGCTAACTTTGGTCATGGAGGTGTGGTGACACTGAGCCTTGTCGTGTTGTCAAAAATAACTGTTTCTGTCTGTGCTCATGAAGTGAATTGGGTGCTGCTGTGCAAACATGTGGACAGAGTGCTGTGTTCACTATAGACTACGTAATGGCATTCAATTCTTATCAATAGGGCTACCCGTGATTTTCACCAGCTACAAGGCAAAGTCACACTGATAAGATTGTTCGAGCTGAGCATGTTTTATAACCATGTGGAGAACATCTTGTCAGCCACTGTACACCTGTTTCAAATAGGGATGCACAGTATTGGACTTTTTCTGATAATCAATATGCCGATAGCAACGGTGTGACTGAACAAAAGTACAAATCTGTGTCGGTTATGTGCATAGGATATTTGTGACTATTAATCCCTGATGATCCATTGAGCTAATGAAGTGTAGTGGCTGAGCTGTAGAAAGATGCAGAGTGGTAGAGTCATGCTCATGAAGAGGGAAATGGGAGCAGTATTAGACATACAGATTTTAGAGAGCTTGCATCCTTTTAGACTGCCGTTGTGCCCTCTTATTGGGATTATAGGCTAACTAAGAAGGAATTACAGTGTGCTTAATTTACGTATGACTTTATGATATGACGATGACTAAATAAAAAAAAAGATGAGCTAAATAATCTGAAATCATTCCATGGGATTCCCTGGATCATCTCATCAGCTCTAAACCCACATGTTCCATCCAAAGGAGTAGATTGGCTAGGAAGACGGGGGTGGAGCAAGTGTCTCTCCCCTTCATGCTAGGTGCGGTGATGTCATGGTGGTACAATGAGGTATTTGGAGTTGGGCTAAAACCTGGGCCAGTGAGCGCAGACGTTGGACGCTGCTCTGTTTCTCTCAGGCATCTAGACCAGAGGTGTTAGGCTGATGGTCAGGGGTGGCCCTCTAGGCTGAGAAGTCCTCTGCCAGCATCACAAACAGAGAGACTGGAGGAGACGCTTGACGTGACCAAAAGCCCAACCCAGTGAGTCGTGTCTGTTCTGAGCTTGTGCTGTGCTTCTCCTGAACCAGCAGTTATGCAGCAGGTTGTACGGCTTCACTTTGGTCATCAGATGACTTGTTCTCACTATTGAGTTTTTTTTTGGAAGGTTGAATGCTTACTTGCTGTGACAGTGCAAAATAATTGCTGTGACAGTGTAAAATAATTGCTATTTAATATAATGACGGTTTTCAGTTCAAAATCCAGATCAATTTGATGTCCTTGCTATTTGTACGAATCTTTGTTAGCCTTGCTATGTTGGACTGAAATGTGCCATTCTTTGTCATAGCTGTTCAGTCATGATGAACTACCAGATTGGTAGAGCCCTCATATTAATGCGTCATAGTTTTTGGTTTCATTTAGCATCTGTTCTGTGTGTCTAGAAGTTTTCCTGCTATTGCCATTGGTCACTGTACTTTGATACTCAGTGATTTCTAAGCAGTGTGGACTATGTCATTTTTGACCTTTAATTTCCATCAAAACCATATGAGTAATGTCACTTGCACTGTCAAACAACATGAGATGTTTGTAGGACATAGGCTAGATTTTTCTAGTATATGAACTGTGAGTGCTAAAGCATCATTGTTCATAATTATTAGCTCCCTATCCAGTCATGTTCGGTTGTAGCCTTAAGCTTATATCTATTTGTCGAATTTGCACATTTTTACCACTACTGTCATATTACATTATTCAATTTAAGTCCCTTTGTTTCTGTTACATTTTGAGTCCATTGAACATGCTCCGATATTTGTCAGTTACTAAACACCTCATTCCAATATCATGGACGTTGATATGGTGTGGCCTGTAGTCATCATCTAAATTCACCCCATACTCACTGAAGTGATTTATATGTGCTGCTGGCTTTTGAGTCGGTGTGACCTACTGCTGTTTTTTTGTCCTTGTTATCATCACTTTATAATAACAGCACTAGCAGTTAATGGGACATTTAGCTGGAGAGAACTAACTGGTCTGAATGGCATCCTTTACCAAAGTCTTCTGTACGATCCATCACATGACATATTTGTCAATTAAGGTTGCATAGCTGTGCACTTGATTGTATGCGCCTATTGGCGTGACAGAGGCAGCTGTATATAGCCATATAGACCCTTTCATCAATAAAAACAAAAACAATGCCTGAACGTTCTATTTGGGCCCCAATCTACTTCCTCTGCATTAAGATAACATATGGAATGTTAAAAAGGAAGTCTTGTGGGGCCAACTATGATGCTGATAATGGAACAATCTTGAAAGGGTCCATAGGATTAGTGTGTCACTAGTATATTGTTTAGTCTGGTCAGCCACACCACAGTTCTCTGTCTTCTCTGATGCTGCACATTCCCTCAACTGTAGTGAATGTGACGTATTGACTCTATTCTTATCAGATCACACTCAGATCAGACTCATCAAAATGAGCAAATTAGCTGTGTCCATGTGAAATAATAGATAAAATGGTGAAGTTCCATATTAACTAATAGTCTGTCTTACAATCTCTGAAACTAAAAATGTTTCATAAATACAGCAAAATTACATTACAAACTGCCATCGGAGTACTAATTTAAAGTGTACAACTCAATAATCTAGTGCCAATCCTGGTCAGGTGCCAACCTCCCTTTACCTGGTCAGGGTTAGTGATAGTTAAATTGTGTTTTTCATATGACCAAAAATTCCTGAGACGCTGATGAGCGCTGTAGGAGAAGGAGAAGTGTCTTTCTTTCGGAAAGCTCTTCCATCAATAGCAGCCGGGTATTTGTTTATTTGATTTTGTTCCTGTTTCCCACTTTAGCGCTTTATGGACAGACAGCACTAATAGAGTGAGTGGTGCTGATGACTCCGCTTCAGGGAGGGTCATTACAGGTTTTGCCCGGTCAGCTGGACTGTTTTAGGAAACTGTTTTAAAGGACTTGTTAATGTGTTGTACTCTGTTTCTGGAGTGTGCATGGGGGATTTTGAAAAAAGATGTGTGGTTTAAGATTTCCACAGTCTTTGATTGGATGGGGATGTTTGTCGGCAAGTTGTTTGTATTGACATTCATTGCAGACGTGTTGGTGTTTGAATGGTATAGTGCAGGTGCCAAGAGTTTTCACAATTGTGTTTTTCATTGCTGCAGACGGATGTAATGCCAAATAAGCTATAATGTGAATTTGTATGTTTTTAGAGTTGATGAATGTTAGACGATGACGGTCTAACTAACCTGGAATCAAGGCTATTAGGGACCACCTGTGAAATCTTAAATATCTTCTTTAGTCTTCTTTGGCAAAAAAATGTGAAGGCCCACACCAAACCTCTCCTGAATCATCATTGTTGGTGTGTAGAATAATTTTGACCCAACTTTTTTTTGTCTGGATCGCAATGTTATGCGGGCAATTGTGGGCGTATGGAATTTCACACAACCACACCTAATGTTCCGGTAATGCCTCGATAAAGATGTTGGCGTGCATTTTTGACACAGTAACTTGTTGCGATGACCTTTTACGTCTACCACAACTTCAGCACTCAAAGAACAGGCCTTGCTGGAGTAGAACATTGGAATTCCGCATCACTTTTACTTCCTGCCTGTTAGATTGTGACTCAGTTCTGCATTAGGATTATGATTGTCATGTTCTTACCTTATCTTACATTTTTCTTTTGCTTCCTTTGTCACCATCACTTTTTAATGGAATACAACCAAGTTGGTAATCAAGCCTTTACAAGCGAACCTGATTTTTTTTTTCCTAATACTAAATTGTTGTTGGTGAAGAGGCCAATACAAATGTGTCTTTAAATGAACAACTTGGATAATTGACCTCTTAATGGCCGGGCCAAGAGTGTAACCTTGCCTAGGACAGGATCCTGAGGACCTTTTAATCCTTTCAGATAGTAGAGGTCCGTCTAAAGCTCCCGTCTCAGCTCACATCTCAGCTCACATCTGCTGCGAGGGTTGTGCTATCTGCCGAGCATGTTGTAGGTTTTAGGGTGTGTAGGGTTGCGTTATGCCTAGTAGGCTGTGTAGGGGGTATGGGGAGTGGAATGTGCTCCAGATGGACTCTTGTGCTCCTCATCGGGGGATTTGTTATGGATAGAGGGCTATGTTTTCAGATAGAAGGGTGTGTTGCTGAGGGATGTCTTTGAGCCGAAGAATGAGGAGGGGTGTGCTGCGGACAGAGCGGATTGTTGTGTTGTGTGAATGGGGCGCAACTTGTCTGTGGCGTGTAACTCAAGATGCTGCCGGCCCGGGCAGTATAAATAACCTGGCACTCCGTGAGCCCTGAGACCATGACATGGCACAGCAGCAGCAGCAGTCCAACCCCCTGCCTAGCCTCTCTCACTGGCCCACTCTCCGCACCTATCTCTGGTCAGGCCCTGCCCTGGCCCTGTGTCCAGGCCTCGGCCCCTCCCTGTCAGTTCCACCACCCACTGACTGCTGCAGCATCAGCAGCCCCCCCCCCCCCACACACACACACACACCCTGCCTTCAGTGGTCTTTTTTAGGAACATGCCTACCATGCTTGTCGTGTGTGGAGCTGAACCCAGCCCACGCTCCTGGGGAGAGTTCCCTCAGAACAGGCTACTTCAACCAGCAGCATGCTGGGCAGCACAGTGAAGTGTGGATAAATGGTCTTCAAATGCGTCAGTATTTGATAGCTGTCCGTTGTTTACCCGTGCGTGTTTGTTGAGAGAATTGTGTCATTTCTTTTGCTGTGTTGTTGACAAGCAGTCATTGTTATGTCAATATCTACTGGGCGTCCTTTGCATCTCGGTTCATCACTGGTGAGCAGTAAGTCAGGTTGTTGCTGGGTGCCTCTTAGGCTGACCTCCTGAGGAGTGAGAAGCCATGTGAGGAGATGTCTAGTTGACTGCTGGACACTGCCAAGGGGGCAGGCGAATTCCCGGAAGTAGAAGAATCAATGTAAGCTGGAGGGACCACTTCTCTGCTAACCCCCATAGAAGCCCATTCATTTTAGGATTTAGGATACCATAACTTCATATAACATATTAGATTGATAGATAGATTGATAGATAGATAGATAGATACTTTATTGATCCCCAGGGGATCAGTATCCTGTGCCGATATTGTAGCTTTTGTGTAATCTACATAAACAATAAATAGCAAAACAAGACTCGACTACCTCGTACGTAACATTAGGTTCCCGTAAGAAGAATGTTTAGCATGTCCGGTTGTAGTAAAGCTAACGCACCGTAGGGGGATAACCATATTGTTTGGATAAGAAGCTCAGTCCAGCCAGAATGGAAACTTATGAACAAATCTATGTAGCCTATAGCATTGTATGTTAAAGTAAAGCATTGCATAGAGGCAAGTAAACCTAATGAAAAACGGCACTAACGATAATAATTTCAGAGGTTTTCAATGGATTGACCGTAGGTCGCAAAAGTGGAAAGAAGATTAGCTTCAAGGCTAACTTAACTTTTTTGTTTTGTTTTAGCATGACTTTTTGAAGATGATCATTTGTGGTAGCTTCAACATTAACACGACTTGGTATCACTTGTGAAGATGATATTAATAATAATACATAAATAAATGTTTAACTTTGATGACTTTGAAGGCGAAGGAAGTGTGAAAAGAATTTCTGTGTATCTATCATATGAGTTACAAGATTCAGTTCGATGGCTAACGTCACAAAGTTAAGTGTAAGTCTGCGCAGTACTGAGGGGACCAACTGAAAAATCGTTCTATTTGACTCCGTGCCCTCCCATTGAAAACGGAGTCTGTTCGTCCATTTCTTTTACTGTCTATGGACACTGCCCCCCGACCCCCTCCCCATTGACCCTCTGATCCTACTGGCTCTGGCCTGCTTGGCTTAGGCCTGCTGTCCCCAGTCTGCGTTTGCATAAGGCCGCCTCTTAGCCCGTAGTCCATATATGAGCCTATTTGTGGACGTCTGTAATGGTCTTAGCGATGGAGGTGGCTCAAAGCGGCTTAACCCTTAAAGGTGTAGGTTTTTGAACATTCTAAGTTCCGCAACAATTGAAGGTTCTAAAATTCTATGTTGAATTCAATGAACCCAGATATTCTTTAGAACGTTCATTTCTCAACATTCCCGTCACACCGGTGTGACGGTACTCCTTTAAGGGTTAAAGCCGTTTCGCTCTCTAATCCGGCATGCAGATGGAGATGTGTGGCACCTGGCAGTGATGTGACATTTGTTTACATTGGACACTTTAGTTGTGTCAGTTGTCTCCTACCTACATTACACCTTATGATGTGGAGAAAGCAAATACAGTGTGTCTAAGGAGGCTGATGTGTGATGCTGATTGGACTCTCCACGCTTGACTTCACAGGACGTCAAGCTTTAATTATAGTCTTAACATGTCACTGATTTCTGTTTGTGTTTGCATCAATTATAACACTAGCCACGTTTACATGGACTTTTTTTTTTTTTTTTTTTTTGTCATTCCGATTGAACTATTCCGAATGAAAATGTCAAGTCGTCTGTTACACAGTGTACGTTCTATTCTGATCAGGTGTGTACAAGCGCTCTAGAATCTTTGGTCAGAATAGGCGTTGCTGGTTTACTTTTCCTTACCGTTTACATGGCTGTTCAATCGGAATAAGAACGGAATACACTACCACCCCTTTCATTCCGATTCAATCGAAATACACATATAAATACACATATAAACACCTTGATCGGAATAAAACTATCGATTCGATAGTTTTATTCCGATCAAGGTGTTTATATGTGTAATTTTTACTCCAATTCAGCCATTATTCCGATTCCAATCAGATTAAAAGTTTCCATAAACCTTCCTACTAAGGGAACAATCAGACAGGATCAGCTTTTTGCATTAAGGTGTGCCTTTCTTTAGTTCAACTCCAAGCGTCAAAGTGCCCACGTTTTTATGAAAACATGTTACACCTTGTGTTGTATAAGTGTCAAAGAGCGTCCTGCCTGTCTGTCCCTAAGTCAACCTATCTGCACATGTTATACCACCCCTCCTTTCTTTTAAAACAATGTTGTCCTTAAGCCTTATGGCAAAGTGTGTAGCACATCACCAACACATGAATTGGCCGACATTCTCAGCTGGCGGTCACAACATTTGGCCTTGCGCTTCTCTTCCGACCTCCCTGACCTCCACTCTTTCCTCTCTCCTGAATCCACAGGCCTCATGTCCTGAGCTATGGGGGCATTCCTGGACAAGCCCAAGACAGAGAAGCACAATGCACATGGCGCTGGCAACGGCCTCCGCTATGGCTTGAGCAGCATGCAGGGGTGGCGCGTGGAGATGGAGGATGCGCACACGTCCGTGGTAGGCCTGCCCCACGGCCTGGACGACTGGTCCTTCTTCGCCGTGTACGACGGGCACGCGGGCTCGCGCGTGGCCAACTACTGCTCCAAGCACCTACTGGATCACATCATCTCCAGCAGCGAGGACTTTGGGCCGGGCCCCGCCGACGTGGAGGGCGTCAAGAGCGGCATTCGCTCGGGCTTCCTGAAGATCGACGAGTACATGCGCAACTTCACTGACCTGCGCAACGGCATGGACCGCAGTGGCTCCACGGCGGTGGCTGTGCTGCTCTCGCCCGACCACCTGTACTTCATCAACTGCGGCGACTCGCGCGCCGTCCTCTGCCGCTCAGGCCAGGTGCGCTTCTCCACGCAGGACCACAAGCCCTGCAACCCGCTGGAGCGCGAGCGCATCCAGAACGCCGGGGGCTCCGTTATGATCCAGCGCGTCAACGGCTCCCTGGCCGTCTCCCGGGCCCTCGGTGACTACGACTACAAGTGCGTGGACGGCAAGGGGCCTACCGAGCAGCTGGTCTCGCCCGAGCCGGAGGTCTACGAGATCACGCGGTCCAACGACGAGGATGAGTTTGTGGTGCTGGCGTGCGATGGCATCTGGGATGTCATGAGCAACGAGGAGCTCTGTGAGTTTGTGCACTCACGTCTGGAGGTATGCGACGACTTGGAGAAGGTCTGCAACACAGTGGTGGATACCTGCTTACACAAGGTATGGAAGCCTACAGGTTGTATGACTACTCACAAAAACATGCCTGCAAACACTAGCTTGAAGTTGACAGTATCCATTTGCAAAGTTAATTCCCACACTGCAATATCATAATAGACAATATACGCTTATTTTGAATTTGATGTCAACAGCATGTCTCAAAAAAGGGTGGGCTGGAGGCATCAGAGACCTGGGAAAGCTGTGTAAAGCCAAAGAAAACACACAGAGGAACATTTCACAACTAAATTAGGTTGGCTGACACAATGATTTGGTGTAGAAAGAGCATCCAAGAGGCAGTCTCTCAGAAGTAAATATGCAGCGATCTTTATTACTCTGAACCTGTGTGGGCAAATAATGCAATGTGAAGAATTTTGGGATTTCATCATCTACAGTTCATTATATCATTAAAATATTTAGACAATGCAGAGAAATCTTTGTAAAACAAGGGACAGGGCTGAAAAACAGTATAGGCTTATGTTACACGGTTGCCATTTTTTATATTTTTTTCGCGTGAAAACGAAGCTTTGGTTTTATACAGTTTGGAGACTTGCTGTAAGTAAATGGAGTTGGATTTCTTCAAAGAAGTCACGAAAGTGAAGTCACAGAACTTTTTAATTTCCCAAGGGACAAAGACTTTCATCGGCATGACAAGGGTATTGGATGGTCGTGATCTTTGGGGCCTCAGATGGCTCTTAAAAGCAGACTGGTTTCTGTTAAGAAAATCATTGTATTGGCTCAGGAAAGGCCATTGTCTAAGAACAGTGTAATGCTCCATCCACAAATGCTCCTCTACCATGCAAAGAAGAAACCATATTTATACTGTCCTGTGGTTAGACCAATCAATGGAAGTCATGGGCTCTGCCTCAAATTTATTATTCAATTGATACCGTCCATTTATTATTGCTCAGTTCAGAAGCCAGCATGTATGATGGTATGGGAGTAAATTAAGTGGCTATGGCATGGGCAGATGTAGCACATCTGGAAGGCACAAATATTGTTCATATGCGGTCATCTAGATAACATCTTTTATTGAATATTTGAATATTTGAATATTTCAGGAAAACAATGCCTAACTGCATTCAACACCTATTACAGTAGAATGGCTGCATAGTCCAAGTGCTAAAATGGCCTGCCTGCAGTCCAGACCTGTCACATTGGGTGCATCAAGGAGCAAAAAACATGATTACGAAGACTGCAGACTGTTGAGAGAGAAATACTATAGTAGGCAAGAAAGGGACAGCATTTCATTCTCAACTCCAGCAGCTGGTCTCTTTTAGTCCTTAATGTTTACAGACTGTTTTTAAAAGAAGAGGTGAAGTAACACAGTGTCCCTGTCCCAACTTTTTTGAGATGTTAATGGCATCAAATTCAAAATGAACATATATATTTCCCCCCCAAAAAACAGTTGATACATTGTTGTACTATTTTCAATTAAATATAGGGTGTATGTGATTTGTAAATCATAGCATTCTGTTTTTGACTAACATTAAAGAAGAAGTATTGTAGAAGTATTGTAGTTACATTCCTTGAAGTAAAAAAAAGTATTGTAGTTACATTCCTTTTTTGTCCCTTGACCCTAACCTTACGAAATTCATACCCAAGCAAAAATTGTGCATACAGTTTAGATGCATTGTATGACTGTGTGCACTCAGGGAAGTCGAGACAACATGAGTGTGGTGTTGGTGTGTTTGCCCAACGCACCTAAAGTGTCCGAGGAGGCTTTGAGGAAGGAAGCAGAGCTGGACAGCTTCCTGGAGTCTCGAGTGGAAGGTAAGAATGTCAACCAGCGCAGGTCTCACTGGTGTGTCCGGAAAAACTTTTTTTTATTTAAATATTTTTTTTATTTGTGATCGCTTTATTTCACCATCACAAAATGTAGGTGCACCCCAAATTTTTCATCGTGGCACATTTAACGGCACAATTTCAAGGTCACCTTTTTATCTCTCTCCATATTACATTCCGTGTCTGAGTTGTTGTCAGAGCATGGACCGGGAATGAACAGTAGGCCTAAATTAACTAAATTCCATAGCCTAGGTAGGTTAGCAACACAAGTTGATTTGCTGATTTGCACCTCTCAAGTTAACATTGCTACTCGCTACTTATCACGACAGCTGCAGGTTAAAAGCTGCGTGTGTGAAAAAGACACACAGGCTACGGGAAACACCGACTGTCATTCTTGAAAGTAGGCTATATCGATACTAATACAATACAATAAGTATTGTGACGTTCCTAATTTCAGGGTATTTCGATACTTTTGTAGTATTGGTGCACCATGTAAAGGCGAACAAACGCTTAGTTTGTGGAGAGACAGCAGATGCGAGGAAAGTCTAGGCGCTTTCCTTTATGACATTAGGTGCACCAGTGCGACCTAGGAAAAATTTTAGTCCCACCCTTAAAAATTTTGGTCGCACTCTAGAGCCCTGCATCACCTCTTTTTCACACGTTCTTCTATCATGTCTTCCAGTGTTCTACTTTGTGATTTCCACCAATGCTGAGTATAACCTCAGTAAATTATATGGATATTTGTACAGTTACTAACACCTATTAGACATATTTGTATCATTATGGAGGCTGTAATGTCTGGCACTAAGGTGGTAAACTTTGATTTGGGGGCTGTTGTGTGGGCTGATTGTAGACATATTTTCCACAATAGAGCAAATTCCACATTATAATTCATTTGACAGAGACTGCTGAGCCATGTCCTCAGTCAAAGCTGACCGAGCATTAATACAGTCTCATGTGTTCTAAACAAATATGGCTCCAGCATCTTCCTGGAAAAGTGGAAGTTATGCTGTATAGATTAAATATGAGGAGCCATCCTGCAAAATACATTAGCCGCCATGCACCCATACATTAGCAGAACCCTGTGTGGATTCTCATTGATCCGGTCTCCTCTTGGCCACTACTTTGTCTCTAGATATAATGGAAAAGTCTGGAGAAGAGGGCGTCCCAACCATGGCCCACATCATGCACCAGCTTGCCAAAGAGAGCATCCCAAATTTACCACCAGGAGGTGGTTTCAACAGCAAGTAGGAACATCTCCACTGTTTTACCTCAGCCAGCGTCATGGCCTCACATACTTGTGTTTGTTTGCTTGGACAAGTCTCACCTCTGTGTCTGCCTTGTCTCCTCCCCCAGACGTAGTGTGATCGAGGCAGTATACAACAGGCTCAACCCACAGAGAGAGGAGGATGAGGTGAGTCTTACACTTTCACTCATTTCTACCCATTCTGCCCCCTTCATATTAGTAGCTCTAGTCATGTTCAGCTTCTCACAGACTTCAGTGGTTTCAGGAGCCATAGTTCCCCAAGGATTGGTTCTATTGTTGCATTTGTACAAGTTGTGTTTGTGTTTGATTAGTGAATACATTTTTCAAAATGTTACTAAATTCACCTCAATCACAACTTGATGTATCCTCACTCTGGGCAAAGGGGAATTATGTTCTACGTTCTCAACCATTTCCTTGGATGGTAACAGTTGTTGGGACTGTTTATTTGAAGAAGCAATCAGGCCAGACTCTACAATTTACAAGTGATCACTGAGTCATAACTCCCCTTTACATTCAGAGCCAGTGTGGTGAAACATGTGTGCAGTTACATTATCAGAGCTGAATCTTCTGCTCACCACATTGACCCTGTGTGTTTGGCTAAGTTGAGGCATGGGCCACAGGTTTCAAAAGGGGTTGTAGACATTGGCTGTGCTTCAAAATGACCATCACTAATGAGAATCCAAAGGTAGGTTGGTCTGCACAGCCATGCTTTGAAAAGAGTGTAATTTTGGAAGTCCTCAATGAGCTCTATATTGTGAATTGACAGTCTAGAAGGAAGAGTTTCTTACAGTTTGATTTTGATTTTGTGAGTCTATCTCCAATCCCTGTGTTAGACCCCTTAGATCCAGTCCCCTCTCAGTGTGGGTACTTCAGGTGGGTTGTCTGTGTGTGAGGTGGGTGGGGGTGTGTGGCGGGGAGTATCACAGTGCATGTTTGTCACTTCCTGTCCAAGTCTTGTGTTGTCTGCTCCCCCCGCGTCTCTCACACGTGGGTGTGCACAGTTGGCTTGCTGGTTTGGGTGATTGGAGCAGTCCATCAACATGTCCTCCAGACACACACATATATACACACACACACACACACTCACACTCACACTCACACTCACACAGAGAGGGAAGGGAGCAGAGAACCCAGCCTGCACCCAGCCCTCTGGTGTCCTTTACCCTCCTAGAGGGCGCCAGGTCATGCCAGACAAGTCTCTCCCCTTACGCACTCATTCTTTTCTTCTTTCTCTCTCTCTTGCGCTTGCTCTCTCACTCTCTCATGCTGGCCTTTCTTTCTTTTACATTCTTTCTTTCTTGCTATCAGTCTTTCTCCCTTCTTTTCCTTCCTTTGCTTCTCTTTCATTCTGTCTCTCTTCCTCTCCTTGATCTCCATAACCATCTATCTCTCTCTGTTTCTCTCTCTTCTTTATCTTCTCTCTCTCTCTCTCTCTCTCCCTCTCTGCCTCCTACCTCATTGACACTGGCCCGTCTCATGACCTCAGGATGGCGCGGGGGGCTCGGACGAAGAGTCCTCGCGGGCCGCTGCGGCCGCCCACCTCCTGGAGGCGCTGCGGCAGTTCCGCCTCAACCACCGCGGCGAGTACCGGCACGTGCTGGAGGAGGCGCTGGCCAGCTACCGCACACCGGGCTCCAGCTCGTCACAGCCGCTGCCCACCTCCTCCTCCTCCTCTTCCTCCTCCTCCTCCTCCTCCTGCCCCGACAACAGAGAGGGAGAAGAGGACGAGAACATGCTCCGCTCCCCGCCCCCCTCCCCAGCCTCCGAGGAGTCCTCCGAGGAAGAGCAGAAGCCTCAGCCAGACCAACCCGACAAACCCACTGCATGACCTCCACAGTCCTGTGGACACACACACACACACACACACACACACACACAACCCCATACACACACACACACACACTCCATCCTGCTCCTCCTCCAGCTGATGTTTAGACTCAGTCCCCCCCCCCCCCACCACCACCACCACCACCTCTGTAGAGTGTGGTACGACCGGTGCTGATGACTGATTGTGATTTTTGTTATTAGCATCAGTGGTTAGCCTCCCCGCAAAGAGCTCAGAGACAGTCTGGGGCCAAAGATCTTTCCCAACTACGACTGTACTACACAACATGGTCACTGCTCAACACAATTTACAGCACTGTATCTCCAGTTACCACAATCTACCATTTCCACTTTCCAATAGCACAGTGTACAGCTTTAGCAATATTCCAAGGCTACTACCATTTTTAGCAGTCTGCAATGCTAATTTACCAGCTAGAACGGGCCACAACCTAGACAACTGCCTCACAAATTACTTGCAAGTTTGTACAATCTACAAACTTTGAGGCCTCAGTTCAATTAGCTCAGTCCAAAGTTTGAACACTATCGTAGTTCACAGTCTAAATAGACGTTAGCACAGACTAAACACTCTCCTGCTGGCGGAGTCCGCAGTCTAAACATTTGCCCTTTATCAGTGCACACCATAAACTTGCTCTTTACAATACAGGATTCAGCATAAACCTCCCCACACTCACCTTTCCCAGTGTACTGCTTACACACGCCCCAGCTGTATCCCCGGCCTGTATCTCCCGAGTAAGCGTAGTCCACACTCTTATCTCTTCCTAGTTGCAGCTACGCTCTCCAGCAGTGCTGTATGGATTGACATGTGCATCTACCCCCAGCAGAGTGGGGAGGTTAGGGCGCTCTCCTCCTGCATGTGCTTTCTGACAGGCGGGTTAGCAGTGCATTCAGGGGTGGGCCGTTGTGGATGATGGGGTGAGGGGGGGGGGGGGGGGTCAGTAGATTAAGTCTTTTCCAGTGTTGATGCATGCAATAAACATATGGGACTTGTATTTCTGAGAGAGAGCGAGTGTATGTGTGTGTGTGTGTGGCTGTGATTTTGTGTCAGTGATCCGATGCTTAGTGTTTTGTGTTTGTTTATTTGTTTGTTTGTTTGGGAGGGGGTTGACGTGGTGGTAAAGGCATTTGAGAGATGTGTGATGTGTTTTTATTAATGTGTATACACAAATGGACTACAGTCTCAAATATGCTGACTGTAGAGTATCATAATCCCTTGATAGAGGATCCAAAAAAAGCACAATCAAAAATGTATTAGCACTTAACCTGAGATCACCTGACAAGGCAAGTCCAGGAACCTTCTGTGAGCTGCTCCACATCCATCAGATTAATATGATGCTTAGAAACAAACTGCAGTTTGACTTAAGTGCTCTTGGGCTCGACCTGCACTAACGGCTGTCCCAGCCTGGAATGTGTGTGTGTTATCTTGCATAAATTTGCACTCATGCTCAGACCAGTGTGTAACCAAGGAGCTTTAATGCATCTGTTAGTAGAGATGACCGTTTTGTTTTGGGGGTTTTGGTTTGTTATGATTTGTGGTGCATCTTTGAAGATGTTTTTTATGACAGACATGCCTGCTCTTATGAAGAATAATCCATCCGCTCTTCTTGTCGGCATCAATAGCTCTGTCATGCCTCAGGACTGTGGAGCTTTGCGTCCTCGCAAAGAACTTATCCTGCGCAAATCATCTCATTATCACAAGAGTCACTTCACCTTTTGGTTTCTAACATGAACGCATTTGGGGGCAGTCTAAAGGGTTTGAGGTCAGAATGCAAAAGTATCCATGTATTTTGTTGCTGTTTACCAG
The DNA here is from genome assembly GCF_018492685.1 of Alosa sapidissima. Classification (NCBI taxonomy): domain Eukaryota; kingdom Metazoa; phylum Chordata; class Actinopteri; order Clupeiformes; family Clupeidae; genus Alosa; species Alosa sapidissima. The sequence goes on along the minus strand of NC_055978.1, from coordinate 26,710,998 downwards.
AAAGGTTTACAAATAAATCTTGTTGGACTATATTTCCTATGCCTGGGTTGTCTTCCTTTCCCAACTTTTTTTTTAAAATTTGTGTCTAATTAGGTGATCTTGGGTCATAACGAATAATAAAGGATTGTGAAATAGAAATAGATAGAATAGAAATAGAACACTTATGATTCTAAATGAGTTCACATGGTGTCTTGCATGTGCACTGGCTAAAGTGAGTGTGACGTGAAATGTGTGGTTTCTCAGTAGAGAGGGTGTCGTTTGAATTGATTGGCTCCTACTGAGAAGGGTACATGGCCTTTACATACACACCATTTGTCCAGTTTATGTTTGCTTATGTGTCTGTACATATGTTCACTTTCTTCTTGTTTGTGTTTAACTTCTTATTTTGATATTTCATTTATTGGGTGTATGACATCATATATATGTATACCTCATAAGTAGCTCTTCCTGGGTTGAACTATGCTCTGGCACATTTGATACAATGTGGGTTTAAAAAAGGAAAAAAAAAAATTACGCTTTGTTCATTTAGTACTTATAAAATTTAATTTGGGTCATAAATATGGAACCTGGTCAATTCTGTTTGTGTATATCACAGCTCTGCTAATTGAGCAGAACCTCAACATTTCCCATGCGCACTAGACATGAATGATACTTACTTACTTTTCTTTTGCATTTATTTTGCGTTGCTTTCCTCTGCAGTCTTGCTCTTGTCTTTTTTTCCCCCCATTGGTCTCATTTCTTTGTCTTTGTTTTTCTCCCCTATGGCAGACTGGTGGCGACCCGGATGACCCATGGTAGCCTGAGTGATGGTCACCTCCCATCATCAACACCAGAATGTCCTCAATTTTACACAGAAGAAAATGTCCCCATTCTGTTTTTTTTTTTTTTTTTTTCTTTTTAAGAAGAGATTCATAGGAAATGTTTTAAGCCGTGTTTGGCCCACACACAAAGGAAATGGCGCACACACATGCATACACACACCAACACACACATGGTCGAATGGGCTGGTTTTTGAAAGTTGCAGTTTTGTACAGTAGATACAATATTTTTTTTTTTGTCCTTTTTTGTGATTTCCCCACCCTTTCCTCACACCTGCTCCCTTGAGACTGCAGTGGTGCATCAGCGATTCCATGAGGGACTTCTTGGCGTGACACGATGTGGAACCTCCAGGAGGTGTGGCTCAGGTGTCTCCTGTGGTGCACTCTGGGAAATTTTTTTGGGGGTGGGAGCCTTGCGAGGCAACACGGTGCCAACACATGTCCAAGTCTGTTTGAGGGGTGGGGGGAGTGAAGTGGGGAGGATAAGGCTTTAAGATTCCCCACATTACTCTTTCTTTCTCACAAACACAGACACACGCAGATTTCACACAAACTGTCACACACCCCCCACATTGTTCAAACCTGGCAAAGACAAGCTAGTCCAACATGGTGCTGTGTTCAGGCTTCACATGTCTAGTGCTCTCCACCTCCCCTAGCTCCACCCACCCAATTTCTTCCTGTAATTCTTCTCGCAGTCTCTGGCTGTAAGGGCACATCAGCACAACACCAGCGGCGCACTGCGACTGCCTCCCCCTTTGCAGGTGTCTGTTCTCTGGTCCCGACTGCTCCACGCGTACCCTGCATGCCGATGTTCCTCGCCTTGATCATCAGCGGAGCTGCCTGGTGCTGGCGGTCTAACCCCAAGGAGAGGACCAAGAGTGGCCGAGGGCTGTGGAGGATCAGCCGATAGCCCTCACTGTCCCATGCTCCATCCCTTCCTCCCACACTTCCTCTGTGTCTCCTTGACCTCCAGCCACAGGACTTACTTCCTCCATCTTGCCTTCTGTTTTTTTTCTCTCTTATCTCTTCTCTCTTTTTCATGGAACTGAGTTGTAGATTTTAAAATGGATGGTTTTCTGGGGGGGGGAATGATTAAGCATTTTAATGCTCTTTTGAGAAAAGAGTCAAAGGGGGGTCAGATTGTAATGGATAATGGGTAATGTTTGGATTGCACTCACATTTGAATACAGAAACCTATATATGGAAATCAATAAAATATTTGAGAAAGTTAAGATTGTTAGAGTATTTCTACAGTACAGTGCAGATATGTTTGTAGATATGACTCACCTGAAGTGCTCTGAAAAAAAAAAAAAAGACAGAAGTTGATGTGTAAAATCTCTTCTCTCACATGATCTTTTGTTATATTTCTCGCTGTCTTGGGGCAGCTACCACAGGGTATTATGAGGCCATTCTGAGTCAATGGCCTGCGCTGCCCAAAAGCCTCGCAGCAGCGAGTGACCAGCTACGGCTGTGGCCGATCTGACTGCAGACCCAGAGGCCCATATGTACAGGACTTAATCCCAGCTGCACTACACACATATACATACATAAACACACAAACACATACACTTGTGTAGAGCACTGTTGTCTAGTAGTTGTATGTTGATCGTGTGTTCCTGATGATGGTGGTGACAGACTTTGTGCACCATGCCTCACAGCCCCAGCTGCAATGTGACCTGTCCTTGGGCAGACCGTCTGCTGGGTTGTGTACATATATGTGGAGAGTGGGGGGTCAAGCTTTCTCTCGAGGGCTTACGAGAACTTTTCTGAAACAGTGAATGGCCTAACCTGCCCCTGGTGTGTAGCTTTACAGTGAGTGTGTAGATTTATCACATGATTGTATATGTCTGTAATTTTCCCCATTGGTACACAAACAGCCATGAGATTAAAATAAAGTGTTTTGCAGAATGGATTTGATTGAGAGGTTGTAAAGATCTATTTATCTATTTTGTTCCCCGATGACCACTTCCTGGATAAACACAACCAATGAGTAGAATGATTAATGCAACCAAACATTTTATTTATTCCTCAATCATTTATTTACCCCCCCCCCCCCACCCCCCCACACACCCTGCTTTCCTTTTCCTGATGGTTCATAGAATGAGGTGTTACATTGGCAAACAGATTCCTTATCTCAATCTGCTATTACTAATAAAGGATTTCTATTGATTGACATTGACACCATGTGTGGATTGTCTAATAACCTGAAAAGTATACTTTTGTTTATTTACATTTGGGCGGGATTAAATGTTTTCTTGTGTGAATTGAATAAGTTTGATTAGTCTTAACAGGATTGTTTAGCAATTTCTTGGAATACCTTCAGAGAGAGCAGCAGAGCTGCCAGTCAACAGGTGAGGAGGTGCTAGTGCTTTAGCGGCGTTCCAACACTAGGGGGAACAGGAGCTGCAGGGATTTCATTGCTGGCCTGTACGGGTTTGTGTAGCAGTGCCACTTTGATATGAAATGTGTAGGCGTGTGATAATGGAATCTCCATTACATAACTCTGCAGAAGGAGCGTGAGCATTTACGTAATGTATAATGTGGCAGGGTCCTCTCTTCTCTCTTCTTTAAGAAGTTTGAGAGAAATGTAAGAGCATCTCATGCACTTTAGAAACTTTAACGTAAGGAACATGATTGATTCTGAATCCACATCATTAAAGTTTTATTGTAGACCTGAGCACTGCCTCATATCAATAAACGTGTCCTGGGTGGTGGGGATAAGTCCATAAAAAACTTAAAGGCAATTTCTCATTGAACTGAGGTGGAGGGTGAGACAGCCATCTTCCTCCCCTCTCTCTGTCTCCATGAGTGTCCTGTCCTCCCCCTCTCCCTTGCGTTCCCCCACAGTGCATCAGGTTGTGCCCCCTACAAGCTCATCCCTGCCTAATGACACCCTTACCCGGACCAACACCTCTCCCCCACCCCGCCCGCATCGACCCTATTTGTCTGCCTGTCCTGATTAACAGATTAAGCTAATCCACAAGCGGTGGGGGGCAGAGGTGTCCTGTGGTCTACAGGTGTGTTGATGCGAGATGAACTCACAAGATGTGTTACCACCTTGTGCATCAGTGCATGTAGAGATTAAGACAGACGGCTTCAATGCGACTCCTTTCACACACAACTGAATGCATATGTGAAAAATTGTGTGGTATAAAAGCTGTGTATGGTAATAATTATGTGATAATGAGTGATTTTTTCAGAAACTGGTTATGTAACACTTTGCCCCATGACCCAGAGTTTACATTGTGTTGTCTCGTAAAGTCTGTGTAAATACGCGGTGGTCGCGAGGAGTCTGCGTGAAGCTCCCTCTGTGCCTGTCTCAGTGTGAGGGTAGAGTGTGTATTCGCTACGTTGTTGACACTCTCCTCTCTAAGGACCGCCAGCTGTTTTTGAGCCTGTCTGCAGGGGTGGTGTCATCGGACCCTCAGCTTAAGAGCCTCAGCAGTCTATGAAGGCTGGCTGTGTTAAAGTGATGGTGAGGCCAACCCTTAAAGATGGACTTCACTAAAGTAAACATCAGATTCCCACCAAACCTTGCATGACTTATCAATGGCTCCTTACCTCTCGATCTCAATCTACCTCTTCGTGTCTAGCTCTCGACTTTCAGCTGTAGTCTCTTTAAGATTGAGTACTTCTGTGTCTTATCTCTGACACACAGCACCATTCCACACCTAGCATCTCCATCAGCTCTTGAGCTCTACCTCAGTCTCACTATTCATGGTCAGCTTTTCAGCTTTTTCTCCGTCATGAGGACATTTTTACTGATGTTGTAATTCTATGTGTCTAACAACATTCAAAGCTCCGTGCCATTGGACCCTTTCTGTGATCCCTTTGCGTAACTGAGTCAGCGACGCGGGCCAGCACACGCTTTGAATCATTTTGTGCGTGGGGTGTATTCGTCTCGCTCTCCCTCTCTCTGTCCCTCAGCCGCAGGGGCACAGGCGAGAGAGTGTGGCACAGGCGAGAGAGCCCACTGGAGCCAAAGCAGACATCATGGGGAGTAGAGGAGAGGGGGGGGTGAATCTGTTTCAGTGTAGCCAGCCAATGCCCCCTTACCCCCTCCCCCCACCCTCCTCATTCCCCCAAGCCTCTGGCCCAGCAGTCTGCAATGCCAGGACATGACTGCTCATTGTGTTTCTCCAGCCAGCCTGAAACGTGCTGGCTAGCAGGAAGGAATTAAAGGAGAGCGAGAGAGACGGAGAAAGGGAGTGGATTTGAGCGGAGGGAGGAGAGGAGTAATTACATTTAGTCAATGAGTTCTGGAGATCCCCCCTGTGTTAATTACAACATGCACTGCAAAGCTCCATCAACAGGAGAGAGAGAGAGGGAGGGAGAGAGAAAGAGAGGGAGAGAGAGAGAGAGAGAGAGAGAGAGAGGGAGAGAGAGGGAAAGAGAGGGAGAGAGAGAGAGAGAGAGAGGGAGAGGGAAAGAGAGGGAAAGAGAGGGAGAGAGAGAGAGAGAGAGAGAGAGAGAGGGAGAGAGAGAGAGAGAGAGGGAGAGAGAGAGGGAAGGGGACAGAGTGAGGAATGCCGAGCTGGAACATGACACTTGTGATCCCTCAGGAGGGAGGCTGCATCAACAGGACACGCCACAGACTGTCCACACCAAAGTCTCCACTCCAAAGATTTGCATGTACATCAACATCATTTGACAGAATTTAAAATGTTGGTTGTGCTGGTTGTAGCAACAGATACAGTAAAACAGTATACAGTATATATAGCCTGTTTAAGTATATGATTTGAGTACATGGTGTGTGTGTGTGTGTTTGTGTGTGTAATTGTGTGCAATTGTGTACATCAACATCACTTGACAGAATCAAAAAAGTTGTCCTGGTTGTTTAAACAGATAGAGTATATAATCAATAACTGTGTGTGTCTGTGTGTGTGTCTGTGTGTGTGTGTGTGTGTGTGTGTGTGTGTGTGTGTGTGTGTGTGTGTGAAGCTTAACATCATGAACCACTCACTTGGAGCTCTGGCAGGTCATCATGAGACCTGGGCCATGTAGTGTGAAGAACAACCCTTTTGCATTCTTCCTTAAGAAACAAAGAGTGACATCTGTGAGAATGGCTGGTCCATGCCAAGCTGTGAATGTGTTAAGTCATGTACATACTTGTTGGTTTGTGGCATTCATCTGGCTTTGAGACCACCCATTTAGTGGTCTGAGTTTGGTCAATGTACTCAACTGCTTTTGTTGTTGAATTGGTACTTGAATTGTTGCGGACATAATGAAATTGTATGGAGCCCCCAAGGGCCAAAGGACAATGTTTGCATGCAAGTGTGCATGCAAAATTCTCTGGTGCACACCAGAAACATACAACATATCCATGTCCACTCAGGGGCTCTGTATAATTGGAATTTGAATGTCTTCATCTTGTAGAGGGCATGCAACATGCACTAATGGTGTATAAATATCACAACCCTGCCATTACTCCTAACTTGTACAGGTCCTGTGGACGTGTCCTTCAGAGTGCACGTGCAGCTTCATCTGACCTGGTTTGACATCATGGATAGAATTGCACTGTACCTTCCTAGGTTTTCTTGATGTTAAGAACTCTGAGAATTACCATCTTCCTTCTTTACAAGAGGACAAGTTTCTGATGTTTTCCTCCATTTTCAAAGACCTTTTGTGTCTCCACTTCCCTGTGAATATCACAGACAGCTCCAGTTCATGTCTGTGTTGGAAAGCTGCTGTAGTAAGGTAGGCTAAAACAACAGTCCAAAAACATTAGAAATGCACAGATGATATTAATCATTATTGTGATCTTATGTGTTTTAACCCTTAAAGGAGTAGGGGAGACCGGGTATGGTTGTAACATGGGGAGAGTTGTAACATCACCAATTCCACCAATCAGGGATAAGATATGAGCCATGTGACAGTTTCTGACTGCTCAGACTTCCTTAACGATCACACATGGACATTTTCAAGTTGTTAGTGCCATTTATCCCGGAGTAAGGAGAAAAAATCAACATCTGAGGTAAGAAAGTAACTTTTTTTTTTTTATTATTATTTTTTCTAGTGCTTTTACCATTGTAGATACAGTTGTATGAGTTACATCAGGTCAAACTATAGTTTCTCTAGTAAAGAATGGTGTAGCTCTCTCTTGCTAATGTCAAAGCACCATGCTAATACAGCTAGCTAAACAATGGATGACAGTGGTGGGGTAGGTTGTAACACAATTTTTGAATATGTTACAACCTGTGGAATGGGGCTAGTAGACCCATTTAATGTCTGTTTAATTTCATCTTTGTGTGTGTGACTGTTCAGCCCTCTCTCTCTTTCCATGAGAGACACAAATACATACACACACAAAAGTATAAACGCTGTGGTTTTTATATTTAGTTTAAAACGTTAATATGATCTTCATTCTCTATGTGAAGAACGGATTGTATGGTATACAATATGTTGGTGAATCTATTTTCACACCTTGTGTACCCTGTTTATGCAATAAATCAGTATATCAAATGGAATTCCATTGTTTTTCTGCATTTTTTTGTACCTGTTACAATCTACCCCAATAGGTGTTACAATCTACCCCAGTAGTGGGGTAGGTTGTAACAAAGGTACACACTGTATTTGTCATAATCTCACAAATTCTGTAATATAGTTGAAGAGATTTAAATGGTTGCCACTTGTAGTAGACAAATGTGGTTACTTTGCCAAAAAGTTCCAGAACTGTAGCTTTAAAAGAAATGGTAGTTTTAGGTGCTGAAGAAAAATGTGTTACAACCATACCCGGTCTCCCCTACCGTCACACTGGTGTGACGGGAATGTTGAGAAATGAACGTTCTAAAGAATATCTGGGTTCACTGAATTCAACATAGAATTTTAGAACCTTCAATTGTTGCGGAACTTAGAACGTTCAAAAACCTACACCTTTAAGGGTTAAGGACAAATTCATGCATTCTCTCCGCATGGAGCAGCAGCCTAAAGAAACGACGCTCTGTTGTGTCCTCTCCTCATATCTCTCTCCAGATTATGATTCCTCCTTTGTTCGCATGGAGTAAACGGGAGATACGATCAGGTGGGGGGGGGGGGGGGGATGTCCTCCAGGGGGTCTAATCTCAAAGAGGAGAGACAGAGAGAGGGAGGGAGCCAGAGAGAGGAGAGGAGGAAGAAGTCATTTAGCAGAGCAGCATTTCATGCCTCAGAAGCCATGTTGAATTAAACGGAGTTAATCACAGCTAGGGGGGGCGCTTCTCTTTCCACTTCACTTTTTTTTTCTGCTGAGTGGGGTGAGAGGATTACCAGGGGATGTATGCAGAGGCCAACTCATTTCTCTCTCTCCCTCTCTTTCTTTCTCTCTCTCTCCCTCTCACTCTCTTTCTTCCTCTCTCTCTCTCTCTCTCTCTCTCTCTCTCTCTTTCTTCCTCTCTCCCTCTATTTCTTCCTCTCTCTCTCTCACACACACACTGACACATACACAAAGGTCTTCCCCACTGTTTTTTTTTTTTTTTTTGAATAAGGCGCTGGTATGCACAGTTCAGTTGGGGTTCTGTATTTTGGCTTTTCCACACTTCTCTCAGGCATAAAGCTCTAATCCTCTCCCTCTCAAAGTCTTTGTTTTCTTGTGCTGTCAGTTCACATTTTGCATGTTTAAATGGAGTCCCTTTTTTAGGCTTTGCATGTGCTACCTAAGTCAGTTATCCCTGTCTGGTTTTGGTCATTTCTGGTGAAAGTGTTCCTCATTTTCTCCCTTCTTCCTGTCTTTTTAAGGGGCAGCAATTGACTGGCTGATATTCCTCCCAGCTGGGCACAGGCTTCGCCTACAAATGCAACCTAAGCCCCTTTAGAGACACGCTACCCATATAATCCCCAGGTGAAAGAAGTGGAATGTCGGGCCCACGATGGTTATGGGGTGCTTTGGGGGTTAAAATAGTTTTCATTCAGTTGAAGTGAAGCATCTAATATTGTGAGTTGCCCCTGGGCTACCTCGGCGAGCGCTGAAGAGTCCGCTGCTACTGTGTGAGTCGCTCTGGGCCCCCGAAGAGCCCCACCGGGCAGCTGCTGGAGAGTGGGGTCGAGTGGGGGTCTCAGGACCCAGAGCCCAGGGTCAGGCCTCACGAGCTGACAGGTGAGCGGCCAACTACCTCAAGTATTGTCCTTAGCTAAAACAGATGGGTAACACACAAATACACACACACACATGCACATGCACACGCACACACACACACACGCACACGCACACGCACACGCACACGCACACGCACACGCACACGCACACGCACACGCACACACAGACCTGCACACACGTATATGCTTGCTATTTAGGGGACCACACATGTGCCAGAACAAGGTAGTGGATGCCCTCTGAGGCCATGGTGAGGTTTTCACACACTGACACTCAGTCAGCCAGCAGGGGGCAGTATTCACCACTCTTCCCCAGCAGTCTGTCTCTCTTACAGGAGAGTGCCATGGCAAGTCCGCCCCACTCACACGTGGAGTACGTATGTAATATTCAGAGGCTTTCAGCACCAGACTAATAGGCTCTAAATGTTTCTGAAGGATGCCCCACAGCAGTGCAATGTGCGCAGCTGCGACCGCTACTCTTGTACTGCTCCAGCGCTTTAACACTGCTCAGGGTGTCGTGGCACATCAACCCAAGCGCTAGACTCGTCCTTGCTTGGGGGAGAGAGAAGAAAAAAAAAGGACATTACTGCATTCTCTAGCCGCATGCACAGTGTTAAGTGTTTCCATACAGCTGTACTTTCAAGGCTTTTTAATGCACGCGTCTCGCATACACCATTGACAAGAGTGAAGCAGCAGCAGAGAAGGCTATAGGACTCCAGTGGAGGTCACATATGCTCCAGTAATGTAAGAGACCAAGGTAATGTAATGGACAATGGTAATGTAAGAGACCAAGAGGTAGCATCCCCATAGAGGCCAAATGCAGTGCTGAGCAGCAACAGATTATGTGATCTCAAGGGCTATGAGTACAAAGGTGACAACAGGATTTTTGGATTGGGCCTTCTGTGGTCAGTTCAAGGTCTGCTGCGTTCAGCTTTATTGCGGTATAGCATATGGGCGATGGAGAAAGTGCCCAAGCTGCTTGTTTATTGTTTAAATAGCATTAGGCTTTAACGATCATATGTAATTTGATGTACGGCTCAAGGGGATTGACACGTAAACACCACAAGTTACAGGGCAGCGCCGGCGTGTCTCTGCCTGTGCGCATCTCTCTTTCTCTCTCAGAGAGCTTCATTCCGCTCAGAACATAATCATAATTGAAAGGTGTTCTCCAGCTTAGATTAAGAGATTACGTGGGCATTGTCACTGTGCAGTGTGAGGGGCCAGAGGTGGCTCATTTGGTGATGGAGTAACTGATGTACTCTCCGTTCCTCTTTCTGGATATTCAGACCGACAGAGAGGGAGGGAGAGAGAGAGGGAGGGAGAGAGAGAGGGAGGAGGGAGAGAGAGAGGGAGGGAGAGAGAGAGAGAGAGGAGGAAGGACGAGAAGGGCAAACAGCGGCAGGTGTGGGGCCTCTAATAACAGACAAGAGCATATTGATACAATTGCTCTCTTTGCCATGATTAATTTCATATTGTAATGGGGGAAGGATTTAGCAAATCTGCTTGACCAGCTCACTCTCTCCCCAGCACAAAGCCCCTCATTAGAGAGAGAGCCTGTGTCTGCGGGCACTGCGGCCGCCGTCACTCACCCGGCGCCAGAGCGGAGCGCAGCTGGCCGGAGGTGCCGCTCGCTCACTCGGTCACGGCTCTGTGTGCAGCTGGCCGTGCTATCTTCACATGACACTTTGAAGGTGACTGTGACTATTATGAATAGCTGGCTTCTCATTATTGGGCCTGAATTAAGGTGGTCAGCATTCACAGAAGCCTATACCTGCCTTGATACAGTTTAATTCAAGGTAAAATTAAACAATGAAGTCGTGATCAGAAATGGCTGGTTGACGTACATGTTATTCATACTTAGATGGAATCATACACTGAAACTAGCAAAAAAGTAAGTAATAAAAAGTGCTAAAAGTAGACACTTATTGTCTACTTTTAAAAGCTTCTCTCCGTACAAGCATAAAATACAATAACTGATGAGAAAGGATTATACCAAGGGACTATTGTGTGCGTGAAGGTGATAAGGGCCCTACAAATGGCCAATATTATGTCCATAAAAAAACAGTGGTAAAAGCCTACCATTAAAGCCAGATTTGCCTCTCAGTTTTACTGGCTTGTTGGGGCTGCAGGTTTTCCGCTTTGTTTTTGTTTCAATTAGGTAGACAATCCCCCTCTAATTTCCACATGCAAACATAAGAAAATCACAAGTACCAGAGCAATCAGTGTTGAGTCCAATCAGCTGGTAATAAGCCAGTGTTGTCCTCACCACCCATGCGCTTAATTGCACTCATTTGCCAAGAGAGTGGTGGCTCAACCTCGGCTAGCTCCCCCGCAGCGTACATGCACAACACAAGAACAAAATGTTGCTAAATATGACTTGCTGGAGTGCCTTCTAGCCTAACTGGCCCATGTGTGTGTGTGTGTGTGTGTGTGTGTGTGTGTGGTGTGTGTGCGCGTGTGTGTGTGACGGATGCGTTCAGACACACAGCAGACGGTGCTGAGTTAGAGACTGTGGCTGTGCACCCTGCACAGATTGCAGTGGCTGTGGGGCATCTCTGAAGAACACGCGGCGCTAAAAGCCTAATTTAGGCATCTGAATATTGCATGTCCATAATGGCAGAGGATTTAATTCAGATTGTGAATGTGTCGAGTGGAAGGTACTTTAACTAGCAGACTGAATATGAACATGACAGACATACCAGGAGTTTCCCTGAATTACACCACGATCACTCAGTGGGCCCAGAATAGCCTCGGTTGTATAGCCAGAATACACTTTTTCCCTCTACATTCAGTTATTTACTTAGATTTACTCTAAATCTCTGTGTGGTTATAATGCTTAAGATATGAGTATTAAAATAATACTTTAATACTGTCTACTTACAACTAAACTAAAACAACAAAACCTATCCCACTGTATAATCGCTTTTGGACCAGACTGCTTCCATTGATCCACATGAACAAATCTTAAGAAGTTCTGAAGTTAAGGGTTGTTCTCCGTGCTTTATTGAAAGCATCATCAAAGAAAACACACGCATAAAATCAAAGCCTTACAACCTTTTCCCCAAATGAGTATATATGTATATGTAAATGAAGACCTGCTCAGGAAATGTTTTCTTTTCTTCTGATGCCTTGGCATGACTATTTCTTCATTTATTTCAGGCTGTTTTGAGATGGACTTTTTTTTCAACACACAAAGGACACACGGCCACAAACATATGCCCATGCAAACACACACACACACACACACACAGTGGAGTGGGCCTACATGTGTAAATGCCGGCTGTTGTGCTTTAATCCACTGAGGTGGAGAAGCAGTGAGCCATTAAATAAGAGCAGCGCTGAGCAGCTTTTCTCTCTCTCTGCATATTGACCAGAGACTTAAGATGATTAATGCAACACTTTAGCAGCAGAACCACTGTGACGGACAGAGGAAGTGTGCTGTGTGTGTGCTGTGTGTGTGTGTGTGTGTGTGTGTATGTCTGTGAGAGAGAGAGAGAGGAAGGGAGGGAGGGAGAAGTTGGAGAGGTTAATTGTTTTATTCAAGGCCATGCAAAACTATTCCGACTGCACATGGCTTGAGAGTAGGTAACAGAAACAGGGATGCGAACTGCACTTAAATATATTCAATATTATTCACATCTTGCAAGACAAATACTCAAAAAAGATCAAATGGGTGTTAAAACATTTCATTTTTTCCAAGGATGTGATCTGGCAACTGAAATGGAATCACCTGACTCAGGCACCTGCCTTCAGGGACCTCTATGATTGGCTGCTGACAGCAGGGTCAGAGGTCAGATGAAATCTAAAAGCGATTTGGGGCTTCTGTTTGTTTATAATATTCACCGCAACACCCGCCTCCGAAAATGAAATGGGGGTGGAACGCTGACAGAGTGTGAGTGTTTGTGTGTTTTCGTGTGTGTGTCCGACACCTTATCTTAATAGGTTTCTTTATGCTGTATGTTCCAGTGGGCAGTTGCTCTTCAAATCTTCCGTGTGTGGGGACTGGGGAGGTATGGGGGAGATGGGCGGGGGACAGATACCGCAGAAGGAGGCGCCTGCTGGAGATTGTTGTAGATGGCTCAGAGGAGGCGGGCGGAAGAGAGGGGTGAGAGGGCCATCACTGAGGTGCGGGGGGGGGGGGGGAACTGCGCCGCCATCTCTATGGCGACCCCTGGACAAGGACAGGCTTTACTCGCTCCTGGAACACAATGTGAGAGCAGCTCAGCGGAGAAAGAGAGCCACGTGAGTGCACACTCAGACGTCTATCGGTCTGCAGGATTCACACTGAAGTTTTGTACACCTGCAATACCTATGACTATACCTACACCTATGTAGACTTTAGGCTACTCATAGCCTGGTATAGCCCCACTGAAAAGCACTTTTGTACATATAGGGTCTGGTCATGTGCCATTGGGAATTGTTTCCAGTCGTTGCATCATAATGGCTGTAGACTTTGGATTAATTGACATACTACTGGACAGTCTTGAACCAATCAGAAATCACTCATACAGTACGTTGCCACTAACAATGCAAGCTGATATGTTAGTCTTAATAAGCTTTAATTCTTTGATGCGTCCTAGCATTGCTATTGCTTGTATTGTTGTAACTATTTCAAACAAATGCTCCACTTTACCATCATCACGCTGGCTGCTGATTGGAGGACCAGCGATTCAATTTGTGAACAGTGTTTCCAGACTATAATCCCAGTGCAAAATGAGCAGAGCCAGGCAAAGCTATTCAGTGCTTGTGATATGGGTTAAAGCAATCAAATGCAATTTCATTTTTTTCTTTTCTTTTCTTTTTGTTTTGCTACTGGCTCCCCCTACAGTTAGGGAGTATTTCTATTTCACACAACTGTCCTAAATACCACTCATGGATTGCACCTTTCCCACTGGCACTGATGTGCACCATCCCCCTGGTGCCCCCATGGCTAAAAAACATGTTACAGTGCCCTCAGAAGTGTCCTACTGGCTGGCCTTTACATGAGGAAAATCTTTCAATGCCCTCTAGAGTGGCACTTCAAACAATAAGTCTGAAGAACATGTCTAAATGAGTGACCCACTGGTGTTGTAAATGTAATGCAACACCCTATAAGGTGCCCCTTAAAATGGCCTATACTTGCAGTTCCCTATGTGTGCCCTTCCACTGGAATAGGGTTCCATTATGGAGTGCCCGGTATGCTGCCCCGAGAGCCATATGGCTCTGGCTGCCCCTACATGACAGTGTTCTAAAGGGTTCCATTATGGAGTGCCCGGTATGCTGCCCCTACATGACAGTGTTCTAAAGGGTTCCATTATGGAGTGCCCGGTATGCTGCCCCTACATGACAGTGTTCTAAAGGGTTCCATTATAGAGTGCCCGGTATGCTGCCCCTACATGCCAGTGTTCCAAAAGGTGTCATTTCCAGTACAGAATGCAGTGGAATGCAGCCCTATAAATTGTACTACACGTGAGAAAGAAGTGCCAACGTAGGTGCTCCTCTAGTGGATAAAATGTGATGCAGTGAAGTAAAGGGCGTCCCTGCTTGCATCAATGTAGGGAAGTTTCCTAATGGATGCCCCTGCAGTGGAAAATATGTGGTAGGTGCTCTGACAATGGGATAAACTTGAGCTTCCCTACAGGTGCCTTTCTTATGGAAGAAAAAAAAATAAAGTGCCCTATTAAATAGCACTGCGGTACTATAAAGTGCCCTGGCAATGGAAAGGAAACAAATCCCAGTAAAATGAGATTTGTAGTGCCTTACAGTCTTATAGTCTAGGGTACTACCTTTTCTGTATTTCTGCAAGAGCCAGATCAGTTAGGCTAATATCTAGCTGGCATCTTGATGTTATCACATCTGCACTGTCCATATTTTCATTTTCAATGGGCACTTTAGGCCAGGGCATTCAGCGTTTCATTAACAACACAAGCAGTCATGTCACAGCAGATCCTCACCCTCAGATCCTCATCTCACAACGGAAAAGGAAGTGAGACCAAATTCCCAAATCTGGATCCTGATCTGTGTAAATAATTATGTAGGAGGACTGAGAGACAGGGTATCTCACAGGATTTATGTGAAATATCTTAATTGGGCCCCTCAATCATACACTGTGTGCAAAATTATTAGGCAAGTGAGTATTTTGACCTTATTGCCATTTTCATGCATATTTTCCAACTCCAAGCTATATAAACTTGAATGCTAATTGGATTTAAGCATTATCAGGTGATGTGTATTTGTGTAATGAGGGAGGGAGTGGCCTATAGTGATCAACACCCTATATCAAGGTGTGCATAATTATTAGGCAGCTTCTTTACCTCAGACAAAATGGGCCAAAAAAAAGATTTAACAGACTCTGAAAAGTCAAAAATAGTAAAATGCCTTTCAGAGGGATGCAGCACTCTTGAAGTAGCAAAGATATTGAGGCGTGATCACCGAACTATTCGTTGCAAATAGTCAACAGGGTCGCAAGAAACGTGTGGAGAAAAAAATGCGCAGATTAACTGCTAGAGACATGAGAAGAATTAAACGTGAAGTTACCAGGAACCCATTAACCTCCAGTGCTACCAATGCAACCTACCTGGAGTGTCCAGAAGTACAAGGTGTTCAGTGCTCAGAGACATGGCCCAGGTAAGAAAGGCTAAAACACGACCACCACTTAACAAGACTCATAAGTTGAAACGTCAAGCCTGGGCCAAGAAATATCTGAAGACAGATTTTTCAAAGGTTTTATGGACAGATGAAATGAGAGTGACTCTTGATGGACCAGATGGATGGGCCCATGGCTGGATCACTAATGGGCACAGAGCCCACTCTGGGGTGAGGTACTGGTATGGGCTGCTATTATTTAGGATGAGCTAGTTGGACCTTTTAGAGTTGAAAATGGACTTAAAATCAACTCTCAAAACTACTGCCAGTTTTTAGAAGATACTTTCTTCAAGCAGTGGTACAGGAAAAAGTCTATCCTTCAAGAAAGCCATGATTTTTATGCAGGACAATGCTCCATCACATACATCCAAGTACTCCACTACATGGCTAGCCAGCAAAGGCCTTAAAGATGACAGAATAATGACGTGGCCCCCTTCACCTGACCTAAACCCCATTGAGAACTTGTGGGCCCTTCTTAAACGTGAGATTTACAGTGAGGGAAGACAATACACCTCTCTGAACAGCATTTGGGAGGCTGTGGTTGATGCTGCGCAAAAAGTTTATCATCAACAGATAAGAAAACTCAGACTCCATGGATGGAAGGCTCATGACTGTTATTGAAAAGAAGGGTGGCTATATTGGTCACTGAATATTTTTTGAAATGTCAGAAGTGTGTATTTGTACATACTGAGTTGTTTATGTATTATTCTTACTCTAAGAAATGAAAATAAACAAGTGAGATGGGAACATTTTAGCTTTTCATTTAGTTGCATAACAATTCTGCACACTAATAGTTGCCTAATAATTCTGCACACATAGATATTTTCCTGATGAAGCCAAAACTCACTTTTCCTCTGTTAAATATTCAGATTTGAGGTGTATTAACATTTTTGATTGACTGGGAAAACTGTATTTGTTCAACGATACAATAAATCCTCAGGAATACAACTTGCCTAATAATTTTGCACACAGTGTATACCATGGGCTATGTTATTCACCCTTGATATATGAATGTGATAATCATGCTTTGCAATTGTCATATTTTTTCACAACTAGATGCCTTACATATTGTTAATGGTCATGTCATAATTATTTGTAAATCTCAATCTGTCCATTTCTTGCTAGAAATGATCATTTAGGAGTTATTTTTCCAAGAAATAGCCATTCATCATAACCATTTGGGTGAGGTTGGGACCCAATGTTGTGGCATAGGTGCCCTTTCAGTTTGTGCATGCCACTGGCCCCTGGACATGGTACATGTGGATTTATTTACAAATTGGCAAAGATAATCTTTGAAGAGACATAATGTTAAACGATTTCATACAAATAGGGCGCTATTCCACAATTGCTGTAAAGTAATTCATGAATTCATTCTGCGGGTCAAGGGAGAGTGAAGTCGCAAGGCAGCTGGCCTACAGGAGAATGTGAAGCGGATCATCAGCACGGACATGACCGTTGCCCTGCGTGTCAATACAGGACGAAGGCATTCATCGATCTCGCCTTTCTTGTTCCAGTATTTACAGTGCAAGGGCCGAGGTCAGTGGAAAGGAAGGGAAGCAGGGTCACTCGATGTTCCAGCAACAGAGAAAGTATTCAATGGATTCCTTTTCATAGTATCCCCTACTTAGAGCAAAATGCCCCAAAGGGAAAAGTGGTGAGAAACTTTGAATGGTAAAAAACCTTGAGCCGGACCTGAGGTGAACTGATCATCTGCCATAAGAAAGGGCATGAAAGGAACACGGATGGAATGAAGGGGCAGGAGGAGAGAGCAGAGGAGGTGAAGAAAGGAGAAAAGAGGGGGAAAAAGATGGAAAGAGAAGTGAGGGGGAGGAAAGAGGAACATCTCTGCATCAACTCCTGCTCTTACTGCACTAAGTTCAGCTCATTCATAGCGCCATAGAAAACCAAACTGTACATGACATGAGGTTCCAGGGGTATTTTTCTATTAGAGTACCTTTGTAGTCTTTTGTACCAGAAAGGCCACCATCTTACTGGAGAGAGTGAGAGTGGTGGTGGTGGTGCTCCTGGCCCTGAGTGGGCATACGGAGGTTGTTAGCTGCTAGCATGTGGCATATGGAGGCTGTTAGGTCCAGAGTCCTCTGGGCCGTTGGGAGCAGCTGCCCTCAGGCTCTCGTAAGCGCAACACAGAGTAAGAGACAGATCCAGAGAGCGAAAAAGGAACTGACAGCTGCTGCTGGGGGTTAGACCTCACTCAGATGACAGATCTATGCGTGGCCTATGCTATGTGACGGGCGCTCGTACCTTCACACCATGTTTGTGTCCACCCCCACCACCACCACACTGCTCTGCCCTGTCCTGTCCTGCTCGTCTAATGCCCTATGCCCTGTCACTTGGTCTCACACGTCAATGCACTGATGAGCGCTGTCACTCCCAACCTCTCTCGTAGCTTCACCAGGGTCGCGCAGGTCACACACCTGCCCAGATTCCATCGATGCTGGGCCAAGCCGGCCGTCCTTCCAGGTGATCTCAACCAAGTCCTCAGAGGAGTATTGGGAAAGGTCTGGTAACATTGCCTGCGTGCCTGTGCTGGAGAGAGGCTTCTCAGGAGGCCAAGGACGGCCTGTCGGGGGGGCTTTTTATCCTCCTCGCGGACACAGAAGCCTCTCTGCACACACTTTACCCTGCAACAAACAAGCAATCTCCTCTTGCGTTTTCTTGGCCCAGAAGAGAATAAAGGCGACAAATTCATTCGGAGTAATCTTGTGGTGACAGAGGGAGCGCTCACACGGCGAAGCCTCTATCAGCAGAGAGAGAGGTGGGACATGACAGGGCGTAAGCTGCTTATGATATCGACTGTAGCCCCACACATCATCCTTTCCCTTCCAAAAAAATGGCTCAACCATAAAGGAGTGCATACATTAAACAAAACTCACTCACAGTCACATTGGTTTTCACACACACACACACACACACACACACACACACACACACACACAGACAGACAGACAGACAGACACACACACATAATGTGCACACAAACATAAATTCCTATTAATATGCTGTGCCACACGTTCAAGCAAAAGTGACGCCTGGAGTCTCCGCTATGGTGGACTATTTCGCTGCCGGCTTCACTGAGAGCCTCTTGCGGCCGGAGACTAAGTGACGATTATTCGGGCTGCTCGTGCAGATCAGGACCCCAGTCACTCATCTTGTCGGTGCATATTTGTCGGCTGTCTGTCATAAATACAGCTGTCTCCATCCAGCGGCTGTCCAGTGGCGACCTTCTCTGCCAGAGGTGGACACGCAGAGAGAAAGAAAAAAACATAGTGCCGACGTCTTGGTGGCGGCAGCAGCAACAGAAAGGGGGGGGTTGTTGGGAGGATGTGCTCAGGGGTGGGGGGGGGGGGGGGGGGGTTGTTGAAAGATGAATAGAGGTTTATGAAATGCAATCAATCCACTTTGGCCTGAGCTCAATTATCCCAATCAAGGTTAATTCCTCTGAACTCTGCTGCAGGAGGAAAGGGCACTAAGCCACCCTCAGCACTCCGACACTCTAAAGACACTTAACTAATGGTTGCCACGGATGGCAGGAGAGGCAGAAAAAGACCACAAAGACAGGAGACAGGAAATCAATGATTTCTGTTCGGGAGCCAGTCAGATCAACTCCCCGCCAAAACGAATGTCAAACAACCAATGAATCACGGCTATTGACACGCGCTTCAACACAGGAAGTAAGTGTGGCCACTTACCGGGCCTTTTGCTCTAATGATCGCACACATAGGAAGGCGTCTGTGGTCGGCCACAGGTGCTCTTTCAAACACAAGGTCTAATGTCAGACCACAGTCACTGTCACCAGCTAAACCATCCACCATCCCCTATAAAACACTCAACCTCCTACAACAAGCAGGCATAAAGGCCAATCCCGCTAAATATCCTGCCATCTTGATCAAGATACTACAGAACTGCTGTATCTTAGTGCAGGGAGGAGACAGGAACTGTTCTTCTTAACAGCCCACACTTCTGTCCAGTTGTCTACAGGCCCATTGTCAGTCACAATGATGCGCTACAGGAGAATGTGAAATATGCCTCAGGCTGTACTGGCTTTCCCATCTCTGACGTATGTCGGATATACACATCATATAAATGGGAGGAACTCCAGAATATATTATATTCTCTGAGCCATTGTAGCCATTCGCACAACTGTGGAGTGGCGCCTCATATCAGCCACGGCAAACACTCATGAAGGGAGCGAGAAATTGCTGTGGCCCAAAGTTACCTGAAGGACGTGCGTCAGGGAGGCGGCCCCGGCGAGTTGATGGCGGTGTGACAGCTCGGTGCGATGCCGCCGCCTGATAAACGCTAACCTGCAAATGAAAGGCTCTCCTGCTCCCATCATCCCCTGTCACAATGCAATTACTCTACAGGGCGATGGCAAGATAGAGGCTCCCAGCTAACCAGATAATAAAGCTATTGACTGATGGCAGCCGGTGATTAAAATGTTAAATAAGAACATAAGGACATAAGAATGGAGAGTGGGAGACTGACAGGTTTCCCCCGTCTGTCTGCCGAGCTAAAACAGAACGCTGGAACTGTGAGGCGAGGATGGAAATCTGATGGGTTCTCTCACCACTGCTGTCCAAGGCCTGCTGAAGTATATCAACTCTCTCAGCCCTCAATATCACTTTAGAAGGATGTGGATATAGTATTCCTTTACCAATGTGGTTTGCCTCTGAAGCGAATATTTTTCTGTCAGTTATTATGAATTACCTTTGAATTTAGATGTGTGTAAGGTTTATACATTATGTACATTTTAAAATCAGAAACCTAGTTTATGGCTTCCGGAACCAAAAAAAGATTTTAGCAAGCAGTTTTAAATCACAAAACGATATAGCTACCTACTGTATATTTCTGCTCAGTAGATTATGTCAAATGAGTGTTAAATGAAAATAAAACAACGTGTCTAGAAATGATCTGTGTGGAAGGTAAACTACACTTGTGCACATAATAGCTCAAGTTATTTTACTGCATATTATGGGTTCTTCGTCTGTAATGCACACCAACATTTAACACAACAGTATATGACTGAGTGCTGTGTGACTGAGAGAGAAGACTGCATCTTAAGGGACGGCTGCTCACAGCACCTCTCTGCTCAGTGGGCTCAGACGTAAACGCGGACGCGTCTTACTCATCCTCACACTTCCTGCTCATCCTCTGTTTCCTCTCGCTGGAGCGTGTGCACATGTAAAACATGTCATTAGCCTCCTCTGTTTTCTTTGCACATTAAGAGCTCCGCCCGATTGAGCCGTTGGAGGGGGCCGGGGTCTGCCTCCTGATTGGCTCAGGGGCCTGATTGAGGAGGGCCCCCTGCTGTGCGCTGAGATGGTGTTTCCCCCCAGGCGTAATTTTAGTGTACTGAGGGTGAATAATGAGTGACTATTAATCAGAGCTGGAGTGAATGATTGCACAGACCCTGTCACCGCTTTCTACAGACAAGCGCCAGCTCTTGCTTTGCTTTCTCTGTCATCGCCACAGAGTCAACTTTTACACCAGAAGATGGTTCCTATACTGTCAGTCTGCACTGTCCTCTGCATACTGCAGGCCTGTCTCTTATACCAGCTAATGCATCAAGTGAAGTACAATAGTATGCACACACATACACACACACACACACACACACACACACACACACACACACACACACACACACAGCTTCCAAAGTTTCTAGACTTTGCCTCTGACCCCTGCTGAAAGATTTGAGATTCAGCGAGCTTTCCTCAGTCATTCCGTTTGTCACTCTAGCAATGACTGGCGTGTCTATTGTTGACATTACTTACAGAGAAACAACAAATTACACATTGACAGATGATTGCCACTGCATCATTCAACATCTGCAGTGATGGCGGCTTGACACACTCGAGAGAGAGGCTGAGCTCTTGCCCGAGGGATGAGCGTGTGGCAAGCGCTGGCCGAAGTGACATCTCACAGCCCCCCCCCCCCCCCAGCCCATCAGGCCTCCGTTCTGCCCCGATCTGCATTTATGGCTCTTGGAGGGACAGTTTTCATATGCCCCCTGTCACACACCATACAGATTCACAACCCCCCCCCCCCCACACACACACACACACACACTCATTCACCCCCATCACCCTCCCCAACACACACTCTCGGCGAGAGGCATTTTCAATCTCATTTAATGCTCTTCTCATGCATGACTGCCCAGCAGACAAAAAGCACTGCAGAAGGTGAAATAATGCAGATAATTTTGCTCGAGAGAAAGGTGCATAGCTTGTGGAGGGAAAACATATTCTTCCCCAGATACACTCAGACACACACAGGCACACATTTGTGCTGACAAGGGACATTTTGAAGCAGAAAATGTTCAAATATACGGCACATATTGTCCCCAATTCCCTGTTCATGTGTTAATGTTGAGGTAAATATGGGCTATTCAGCAAAGATCAAATCGGACATCAATTCTTCATATATTCAGTAAATCTGCACACACTGTTGTCCTGTGTACTTCAAATGAATAATTTAAAACAAAAAATGTAATATATTGTGGTAGGGAATAGAGCTAACCTAACCTTCATTTAATGACAGTAACATTATGTTCATTAAGATATTAACAGTATTTTCATTAAGATATTAACAGTATGTTCATTAAGATATTAACATTATGTTCATTAAGATATTAATGCACAGCCACTTCAGGGTTTATAAACACATTTCTATGGGGCTCACTAATGCCTGGTTATCTCATCCAGGCATCAAATAATGAAAGAGAGAAGTGGAACATGGGTAGTGATGACAACAACAACATCGGCACTACTAGTAATGACAATGGCCAGCACAGTGAGTGGATCAGCTCAGCGAGACTCTAGACCCCCAGCAGAACCTGCCAGGGCCACCGAGTGATCACATAACAGGGTGCTAAGAGGCTTTGGGCGCCAGCATATGATTTGAGCCGAATCATTTCATAAATGTGCTTCTCAGCACCTATTGTTCTGGGGATACCCCTGGTCGCGCTGCATTGTTCTGGTGATCCCCCTGGTGGCGCTGCATTGATGAGGTGGAGATCAGGGCAGATTAGGAGGTGACCTGAGGCCGGCGCGAGGTGCGCAAACAGCAGCACACATGCGGCTGCCCGCTGCCCAAGGTCAGCTGGAGAGAGGCCCTCTCAGATCACACACACACACACGCAAACACACGCGCGCACGCACACACACACACATAAACATGATGAACATACATGTATGCATGCATGCAGAGTGGCAAAGTCATAGTCATACACTCATGTATGCATGCATGCATGCTCACACCTGCTCACTTGAGCATCCTTCTCCTTGTTTGACCCGAGAGAGAGGGAGAGAGAGAGAGAGAGAGCAAAATGTCTAAAATGCATCAGGGAGAGAGAGAGAGAAAGAGAGACAGAGAGACAGAGGGAGAGACAGAGAGAGAGAGAGAGAGAGAGAGGATCGGCAGGGAGCCTCGGCGGAAGTGGCATCCACACTGCTCTCATTAGCAGATAAACAACGTGGGGTGCTTGGCGTTTAACTTTAATAATGTTTCTAATTGCATTGATGCTTTTTAAACTGTGAAATGGAATGAAAGTGGCGATTGGGGGCCATCGCCGCGGCAACCCGCCCAGCTCCCCACCCCAATCTGCTCCAGTCCATCTCCTGCCACCGAGGCCATTATATGATGAGGAGGATTGGCCTCCTTCTCCTCCACCTCCAACACACACTCAGTGATTAGGAGAATAATGCGGCGAGCAGATTAATGCAGCGTAATGCTTTAATATTTTTCATATGCAATTTGGATTTGTCGTCCTTATCGGTCTGATGGCTGATCCCCTTGTGCCCCCCCAGGCCAGGCGATAAGGCTGGAGGGTCCTTCGTGCTGAAGGGGGGTGGGGGGGTGGGGGGCCACAGGACAGCACGTGTGGGAGATTACTGTTTATCAGACGGGCTTTGGAGTGTTGACTCTGATAAAGAGACGCCTTCTGAATGAGGGAGGGAGGAAGGGAGGACCAAATAAAATAGTCTCTGGAGGCTGAATACGTTTTTTGAACCCTTTGGAAGAGAGACGTAACCTCTCTGTCTCCCACTCACTCTCCCTTTCCTTCACTCTTTCAGCATGTGTTTGTGTCTCTCTCTCTCACACACATACACACACACACACACACACACACACACACGAACGCACCCTCACTCACTTACACAGTCACTGTGTCCGCCTCACCTCAATAATCTTTCCGTGCATGAAGGAAGCTGTCGTGTATCTATATGCCTGTGATCTAGCATTCTGATTGGGTAACCTGTTCTCTCTGTTAACAATATCAAAGACAGATTCTCTTTGACAGATTCTCTTTGTTTCTTACAAAGCAAAGAGGATAACTGCATTATTGAGCTTCAAGCTGAGGAGTGAAGAACAAACCTGTCAAGCAGAATCCTAGGGTCAGTGGTAGTGGGCAGTGGGCAGTGTGGTCTTCAGACAGTGATAGGATGATTTGAAAGAAAGGCAGGTTAGTTATTGTGTACAAAGAAGCAATATATGCAGCACATACAACAGGACTGCATTTTGGTTGTATTGGTTCCTTAACATGAAAAGGAATTCATGATTGCATGAAAAGTGAAAAGTGATCAGAAATATGATTATTTCAGATGGCACTTCTTAGCACATCTTAGAATTTGTCATTCATCTTCTCGGGTGCTCAGACATCTTTGATTGTATTTGATTGTACGATTGTATTTGATTGTACGATTGTATCAAAATCTGAAAAACTGTATTATTGTATTTTTGGTGAATTCTTCACCTTCTAGTGTTTCGTTGAAAGAAATCAATTTCCTATGTCAGCGACAGATGCAAGCGAGGGCAATTCTGGGATGAAATGAATGTCTGCACCTCTATCATTGATGATCAAGATACATACAACACAATTCCCCGGCAAATCTTCCAGTGCTTGCAATGTATTCACCTAAGAAATGTGCATTAGACAAAAGAGCTCCTGGAACGTAAAGCACTTAAGGCCACAGAATCCCGCTGACACCCCAGGGCTTAGCGACGTCCATAACCCAGTTAGGCAACACAAAAGGGCTGTACCTGGGGCAAGGACCTCAGCATTCTCTGGCCCGAAGCACCTAGTGACTCACACAGCGCTCCACCCAAACGGCCCTGTGTGTGTGTGTGTGTGTGTGTGTGTGTGTTTGTGGGGGGGGGGGGGGGGGGGGGGGGTGGGCGCACAGAACTGGTCGCCAGGTGTTGATGACATGACACTGAATATGGGCAGCTACAGTTGTCACGAATATTTTTCTGACTCTCAAGAACAATGGGCAGCACTTGGGTTGCGTCAAGAGCTGCTGTGATTAGCCGTCCGTCTTGAGTTACTCACCAATTAGGAGGCCGGATTAATAAGTCAGTTAGAATTACCCTCCAATTAGGACCAGGGATCAGGCGGGTGGCTCCAATTTCAGCCCCATTCTCAACCAGGATTAGGCTCCAGGTAAGGTTACCTGTTTCTCAATCCTGCACTTTGAGTGGCCGTGTTGACAAGTGGGGTCGAACAGCGGTCACCTGATGGTCATCACACCTGAATAGTTACTCTGAGATCGCAGAAGCACCAGCAGTGATTTGTGCTATTTGTACTTACATACAGACCGTGGAGTAGTTATCAGTAATATAAGGAGTTAATCACTCCATTACAATGATCCCTCGTAGTTGTCAGAATGGTTCTGCTTCTCCAATCAGAGAACACACCGCAGAACATAAATGTTGGGGGCAAAAACAAACACGATGCATGTTGTACCAAAGACATGTATCGGCCCTCCATCATGGGATCGCATGAGCAGTAAAAACAAAACAGCCAAATAGCCATTGTGCGCAAAAACATCACCAACAGAGTAGCCTTTGTGAGTATTTCACTGGGGTTACCAAGCAAGCACCTTCATCGGTGTTTTGTTGAAATTAGGCCCACAACACCTCCAGAAGACTCAACAGTAGTGTTTGGCATCCCAGACCGACCCCCCTCCACACCCACGACGAGTTGTCTAACAACAAATTCTTCGGTCATTCCTCTTTGTTGCCCTGGCCATTTATGATCCAATAAGCAACATAACCAGACAAATCTTTGATCTGGGCATCCATAAATACCTACAAATTCAGCAAAACAAGTAAGGGATAATGTATAATGTATAGAACGCCGGGCATTATCGGGAAAATAAGTCCCGACAGGGCGAACCAGTCTTGCTTGAATCAAACATTCTTTAGAACACAGCTGATAAACCGTCTGCTTTCACTTTTGAATGAAGTTCCATTGCAAGAAGTGACCGGACTACTTGCGGAGTGATATAAAAAGACTTAAATCAGAAGCACAAAACCTGTTGCCACTGACAGGGGCCATTATATGTTTGCAGCAGTAATTACATGAATATAATTGACTGGTAGAATGTTGGAAAATCCCATTCAAGTCAATGGAGCGTTCTACTAGCATTGTGAAGAGCCAGATAATAAAATGAAATATTCTTTACCGCCACTACTTGTCAGCCATATAAAAGTGCTATAGTCAACAATATAATAACTTATATTACTTATAAGAAATTATAAGAAAAAAATATATATACAATGCATGAAAATAATTTTTGTATTGTGAATGCTCGTGCAAGTTTGAGCCCAAATCCTCCGTACAAACGCACCTGACAATATTGCCAAGGGTTGCAGTCTAACTCCTCGAGAGAGGGGGAGTAGAGAGTGGAGGTGCAGGAGAGAGAGAGAGGGGGAGTACAGAGTGGAGGTGCAGGAGAGAGAGGGGGGGGGAGTAGAGAGTGGAGGTGCAGGAGAGAGAGAGGGGGGGAGCAGAGAGTGGAGGTGCAGGAGAGAGAGAGAGGGGGAGTAGAGAGTGGAGGTGCAGGAGAGAGAGAGAGAGGGGAGCAGAGAGTGGAGGTGCAGGAGAGAGAGAGAGAGGGGAGCAGAGAATGGAGGTGCAGGAGGTGCAGGCGGAGAGTTGGATACGGGCTCCTGTTCTTCGGCGGGGTCCTGAGAGGGTCCTGTGTTATCCACTAATCCCCCCGCGTCAGGAGAGAAGAGAGCGCAGGAGCAGGCAGATAATGCCCCCACAGACACACACACACACACACACACACACACACACACACACACACACACACACACACACACACACACACACACACACGCACGCACGCACACTCACACACACACACACACGCACGCACGCACACTCACTCACTCACTCACTCACTCACACACCCACACATTCACACATTCACACACACACGCTTAATCTGTCTCGTACACACGGCTGGAAAGAAAGTCATGAATTTTAATTTTTCGCCTTTTGGACTCTCCCCATTCTCTGCTCTCCCGTCTTACGCCTGTGTGCTCTCCACTCTGCTCTCTCTCTCCATGGGCATGCTTGCATCACAGCTCTCTCTCTCTCTCTCTCTCTCTCTCTCTCTCTCTCTCTCTCTCTCTCCTCTCCTCCGCTATCTCTCCCTGGCGCCCACCTCTCTCCTCGTCCCTCTCTGTGGCTGTTTATCTTCCCCTCTGAAATCCTTCCTACGGGAGAGAGGCCTATTGCCGGAGTGTATCCGCGGGCAGATTGTCAGGTACCCCATTCACACGGAGGCACGTCTGCTGTCTTTAAGTGGGAGATCGCCCAGACGATCCTCCACTGCAGATTTTGGCCATTAGCATCTTAAGGGGTTTACCAGCGACGCACTAGGGGACCTGGGCAACAGTGTTGCCCCCCGGCCCATGCCCCCATGGGGTCGCCCTCTTCAGCCGACCGCCCCGCTAATCAGCCCCTCCACCACCACCACCACCACCAGCCCCCTCCAGACAACAGACAACAATGATCACTTTGCCAGCGTGAGTCAACAGACAATCATCTGAATCAACGTGCACTTGTTCAGCCACTTCCTCACGCCTGTGCGCACAAAAGAAGTGTCTTGTGTGCAGTACGTGTGCATCACTCTCCTCCCTCTCTGTCTCTCCGCTCCACACTGTGCACTTCTCCACTGTGCACTTCTCCACTGTGCACTTCTCCACTGTGCACTTCTCCACTGTGCACTTCTCCACACTGTGCACTTCTCCACTGTGCACTTCTCCAATGTGCACTTCTCCACACTGTGCACTTCTCCACTGTGCACTTCTCCAATGTGCACTTCTCCACACTGTGCACTTCTCCACTGTGCACTTCTCCAATGTGCACTTCTCCACACTGTGCACTTCTCCACTGTGCACTTCTCCACACTGTGCACTTCTCCAATGTGCACTTCTCCAAGCTACTGGTTCTGCCTTTTCTGCATTATGGTTTTTGCACTCTTTGTGCAGAAGATAGATAAGAGTGCTATTTTTGTTTGTGATATTTGAGTGTTCTAAGCACTCATTTTTTATGGGGAGGTGGGTATGTGTCTGCGTGTGTGTGTGTGTGTGTGTGTGTGTGTGTGTGTGTGTGTATGTGTGTGTTGTCTTTTAAACAGATAGAGAGAGAGAGAGAGAGAGAGAGAGAGAGAGATATAAGGGTGCTATTTTTGTTTGTGATATTTGAGTGTTCTAAGCACTCATTTTTTATGGGGAGGTGGGTATGTGTCTGCGTGTGTGTGTGTGTGTGTGTGTGTGTGTGTGTGTGTGTGTGTGTGTGTGCTGTCTTTTAAACAGAGGGAGAGAAAGAGAGAGAGAGAGAGAGAGAGAGAGAGAAGGGTGTGTCATCTCTGCTCCCCCACCATCTTGACGCAGCACAGTGAACTTAATGGCACATAATTGGGGAGGAGGGGCAGAGGAGGAGCAGAGGAGGAGCAGAGGGCTGCTGGATGGGGTGGGAGGCACAGGGGTCTTTGTTGGGGCCTTTGTGTGCAAAGGGCAAGTGGTCAAGTTAATGGGGCCTTCAGCCGGAGTGGATAGAGATCTCCACCCCTCTCTCTCTCTCCCTCTCTCTCTCTCTCTCTCTCTCTCTCTCTCTCTCTCTCCGTCCTCCCCCCTGACTTATGTGTTTTCCTGACACATTCAGCACCTCAGACTCACCAGTGAGTGGACACAGCAAGACATACAAAACCAGACAAGCAGTCCTGATGCATTTCCTGCTGTTTGGAGAACGCAGGCGAGACAGGAGTGAAGTCCTGATGTCATGCAATGCCCTACAGCTGGTGTGTCTGAAAGGGACGCAGTCAGCTGGGATGAAGGCATGAGCAGATTAGACACATTTGTAGTGCTGGTTGACGCTGATAAGATCTCGCAGCTAACAATTAGTGGTGTTGGAGGCCCGAGGCGCCCAGGCCCCATGTGCACTGCGTACCAGTGGGTGAGGGTCTGCGCTGCGCTGAAGTGAACTGACAATCCTACTACTGATTTCCTGCAGCATTGCGTCTGTGTGCCAATAATGGAGGCTTCCTACTCCTGCATGTTCTCATGCCCCAGTTTGATCATTCATGGAAGTCTTCATTGGTAACAAGTGACACTCTGTCATACTCACTTGGTTTGTTGCCTGTGCCTTACTTGCAATCTTGATCTATTGTTCATTTCCTGTTCCCGGGCCATCCACTTGTCCCTCTGATGCCACCTGAATTGATAATGGGCTATGACAAGCTTCCTGTCCATACATCAAGTATGTCAAGCTTCCACTTGGTTGTCACTCTGTTGACTGATCTTGACATGATTTTTATGTCTGAAATATAGAATAACACAATTGTCAAAGTAGCTGTAATCTAGGTAAATTCATTGTTTCTGAGTCTTAAATAAATCCGCTGAAGCAAGGCACTGAATAAATCTGCTGCAATAAGTCAACTATCTCTGACAATGATAACAAACACATAGCTTGTCTCCCACAAGGACGGGTATAATGGTCAAGATCTTTCTATTCTGTTTTATAGGCCCCGTAATCATAGATACTGGCCAGAAGCTGCTTTCATGAAAGCTCTTCTGGGAGCCTGCTATTCACTTGACTTAAGTACGAGGGCATTGTGGAAATGATGTTGTAACTGCGTATGACACATCATTAAAAGCCACAGGGTCTGGTTCTTGTGTGTGTGTGTGAGTTGGGGGGGGGGGGGGGGGGGGCATCTAGGGGACGACTGGAATGCAGCTAAATAAAAGAAAAACTGGTGGCCCCAGCTATGGGTCATATCCTGAGCCCTTGGTCCACAGGTTCTGGCTCATGCTGAGTCCCCCACACTAAGGGACTCAAAGGAGATCAGCCTGTACAATGTCCTCCTTTCCCTTCAGCCTCTCTTGGCAACAATAGCCTCCCTGAGCCTCTTTCAGTGCAGACAGACCTGGCACAAAAGCACAACGGAAATTGGGGTAACTTTTCGGGGGCTTAGGGAGCCCCTCTGCAGAGACAGGGTGGTGGTTTGGGCTTAAAAGCAGGAAATCATTCCCCCCGAAAAGCAAGCTGTAGCGGGAGAATGGGGATGTTGGGCGGGGCGGAGGCCGCTCTCTTTCACCAGCGAACGCATTGAGTTGTTTTTTTTTTTTCTCCTTCTTTGCTGCTGTTGCCACCACCGTCTGGCTCTACAGACGGCCGTCCCATTCCGCTTTCACTTTGGACGACGTACCATGTAACTTCCAGACCCCCCACCATGCCTGAGTCCCTAACGCAGCTCTGTCCAAACACACTTCAGCCGTCCATTCTTCTCCGCTGTCCCACCGTGCTGCGGGCCGCTCTCATTGGCCCTCATTCACATCCTCTCCTGCATTCCTCCTCACTCTGTTCTCTCACTTCTCACTAATTCCTTTCCAGCTTTCCAGGAATCCTTCTTTATTCCCCGCCTGCCTGTTTTCCTATTCTCCCGTCAGTCTTACTCAAGCGCTGCGTCCCTGATTAGTTGAAGCAATTACGGTCTTCTATTCAGTCGCTGTGTCGCTTGAGCGTAAACTTGGGTTCCCTCTCTCATTCTCCGTCGCTTGGTCATCTTTTTGTTTGTGGATAAACATTTGTGCGGAGTCTGAGAGGAGGTGCAGACGGCTGACGGAGCCCTGATGGTGGCAGGTGTGTGAGGGAGACACACACACACACACACACACACACACACACACACACACACACACACACACACACACACACACACACACGTGCGGAATGGCCCACAGCTCTCATGGGGGCCGTGTGTCGGGAGAGAGGGCACTTACACGCTCCTCTCGACCGGAGTCCTTTTGTCATCCCCTCTTTTCTCAGGACCCCCAAATCAGCCCCCCCCCCCTCTCTCTCTCTCTCACACACACACACACACACACACACACACACACACACACCCTTTTCTCTTCCCTGCCTGTCCTTCTCTTTCTTTTCCATAAACACACATTAAAAGTGCTTCATTACCTTCTCTCCCCGACCACCCTCCACCTCTCTAAAGCCATAACTAAAGGTCTTTGGAAAGTGTGTGTGTGTGTGTGTGTGTGTGTGTGTGTGTGTGTGTGTGTATGTGTGTGTGTGTGTGTGTGTGTTACAGTGAGAAAGACAAAGGTGAATGGAGTGCGCTGAAAAGACAATGTGCCACTGAAAGCTCTTGTCAGCACTCCTTTCCTAAAATTAGCAGCTTTCCTTTCTCGAGGTTAGAGACACAGCTTGAACTTGGCTGGCCATAGGGTGCACCCATGGCACAGGTCATCCAAAGACATCATATGACTGTGTGCCACCCCCAACCCCCCCCCCCCCCACACACACACACACACATACACACACACACACACACACACACTAATGAAGCCATAACATCCATTTGGCCCCAGACCCTAATGCATTGTATTTCTCAATGAATGCTCCAAAACATATGTCATCATTGTTCTCCACATTCTCCGATTATGCTTCATACACTTCAGCTGAAGGACCCTCTATGGTGCATTCGCCTGTGTGCCTGTTGTGTGTGTGTGTGTGTGTGTGTGTGTGTGTGTGTTGTGTGTGTGTGTGTGTGTGTGTGTATGTGTCTGTGTTTTGTTTGTGTGGGTGACTCAGCCCATCTGTGTTTACCTTTCTGGTTGGGGCCGAGGGCTCTTGCTCGTGTTTAGATCACTACTGCAGAGAAAGAAAGATCTAGACGTGAGATGTGCTAATGTGGTTCAAATATGCTGTCGTTGATGGGCACGAAGGATCACCAGCAGCACTGCTCCCTCCGAGCCTTACCAGCTGGAGTAAAAAGATACATGGTGTAATACCGTGCTTAGGCTACAGGGGGTGAGCCATTTTGCATACAGCAGAAAATAGGATTTAACACCACATCAGGAGACAATGGTGCTGAGCTTGTAGCTCATCTTGTTTATGGGGTGTGTGCCTTTGTGTGGGGTGGAAGTGTTATTTTTTTGGTGAGTGGAGGGAGGGGGTATGGGGGTTCAGGGCAACTTTAGGGGACCCCCCCCCCCCTCCTCCCCCATTCTAAGTGAGTGACAAGGCCAGATAGCTCTCATTACTGCAGCCCCAGGCTGCTCGTGACAAAACCTTATCTTTTAATGCCTGATCTTCCAATTAGCCATGGGGCAACGAGTGAGGCCCACAGGCACAGATTGGCTGCTTGTGTGTGTCTGACAGGGGTTGCAGGAACTTAGTGTGAAATAGATGTGCATGTGGAAGAGTGTGGATGAGTGTGTGTGTGTGTGTGTGTGTGTGTGTACGTTGAGTTACCTTTAGTGTGTGCCTTACAGTGTGGCTGTCTGTGTGTCTGTGTGTGTGTGTGTGTGTGTTTCTGTGTCTGTGTGTCTGTGTGTGTAAGACTCCCCGCTACAGCGGGGATGGTTTTGGGGTTTCGGGGTTTAGCGATAGTTCTGCTTGAGAGACTGGCTGAGGGCTTATTGTCTGTAGGGGCAAGTGTGTGTGTGTGTGTGTGTGTGTGTGAGTGTGCGCTTGTGCATGTGTATGTGTGTATTAGTGTGAGTGTGTCTCGGGGCTGGGTTGATAAGCGAAGCTCAGCCCTCGAGTCCTCATCCTGCCGTGTGTATTAGCAGTGCTTATCGAGAGCAGAGATAGGGGCCGCCTGCCATTTGCCTTCTGCAGGAATTAGCTCCTCTTCTCCAGCTAACCAGGAAGTGCTGATTAACCTTTTCCACTGTCCAAAATCCTTCAGCAACTCCACAATGCCACAGATTAGACCAGCCATTATTGCCACAGTTAGTGTTTTCCCTGCCCTCCTCTCTCTCTCTCTCTCTCTCTCTCTCTCTCTCTCTCTCTCTCTCTCTCTCTCTCTCTCTCTCTCTCTCTCTCTCTCTCGCCCACTCTGTCTCTCTCCCTCTCATTCACAAATGTATGCTTACCCTCACGCAGATGGACAATGGAGAACCTAGGCATCTGCATGTTTTTTTTTCTCTCTCGGCTCATTACCGTGACGACTGAGTTTCGCCTACATGTGTCTCAAGACAAGTTGCAAACTGCCAATCACGCCGGGTTACATTATGCTGGAGCTCCCTTCTCTAATGCATGTTTAATCCACTAATCAATCCTCTCACAACCAGCAGCTATTATTTGACACATATAAGAATACATGGGCTTTGTTTCCACTGTCCCTGAACCCTTGTTCCTGAAAATCAATTATTTCCTTTGGAAGACTTGAAAGTACTTAGCAAGACGCCTGAAGGAAAAGCAGGGGGTTATTTCAAATTGAACCACTCATTTACTCCCTCTATCTGTCTCTCTCGCGCCCTCCCTCACTCACACACACACACACACACACACACACACACACACACACACACACACACACACACACACACACACACACACACACACACACACACACAGGGAGAGAGAGTGAGAAACACAATCTAGCAGTATTTTGCCGTCGTCTGATGCTGTGCTTAATTACATGCGGCATATCTAAGTTATTACCGAGTAAAGCAGCATGCAAATCTGCCCCATTGTTGGTGGGTTTCTGGGGGAGTGTGTGTGGCGGGGAGGGGGGTGCTGAAGAGAGGGCCGTTTGTCGGGCCCAGCGGGCTGTGGGCAGGAGATAAAGCCCCCCCTCAAACCCCCCCACCCCCCTTCCCCATATGAGCTAGTGGAATATCCAGACATCATTAACCACACACAAATAAAGACAAGAAACACAACCGTGACATTTGACATGCGTTACTAATTGTTAATGTCATTATTTGTACTGGTGTCTTTTCACGGTCCCTCCTCTCTCTGCGTTGCGGAATATGTTTGATTTGTCAAATCATATGAGTCTAATACCTTCCCTCCATATTTTTCTCAGAAAATCTGAAAAGCCACTTACCCAATTAATCACAATATTTACCTGAAACAAATATCACGCCATTTTATTACAGCTGAGATCTTCTCAGGACCTCAAGCTTCTCAGGCTCTATTCGTTCTGACTTTCCTTCTCTGTTCTATTGCTCTTTCTCCTTCCTCCCTCCTCTTGATCCCCCCATTTCTCTCTCTCCTTTTCCCTCCAACGCATCTGCTCACCTGCGTTGCCTTCCCCCAACATGCCTAATCACTGTTCTCCTCTTACACAGAAACTCCATCAGGCCCAAGGTGCCGCGCATATCAGACAGATCACTAGCTGCTTAATGCAACCAGATTAATATTTCACATCATTTATCCATATTTCAGAAAGAGTCGACTGCAATGCAATGTGATCTACTTAACTCTCTCACTACACTCACAAGAGAGACATAACCGACTTCCAAGAATCCAACTCAAGTATCTCTCCCCTTTATAGCTATAGTAGCCTATCTTTGTAGTCTATACACTAAGAGTAGTCCTGCAGTGACCATCACCACTATGCACCAGCTGCCTGGCTTTCACTTTCTGCCAATGGTCTGTGTTGCTCATTCAGTGTGCCTACCCGTGCCCTTGACATTAAGACCATGGATCTTTAAAAAGAGAGCGTCCGGAAGCACGGTCACAACAGACTCCAGATATTGCTCCATCTCCACAAGCATCTCTTGAGGGGCCCAAAACGACGACTGGCACAACTTCAGTTCTCTACAGACTAAACAGATCTCTGCGGAGTTCATGCTGGGGCCTATGAAAATGGTCGGAGGAGAAAGACGGCGGACTTTTTGTTTGCAACTCAGCGATGCAACACAAGCGGCAGTGTGCGCTAGTAAAAGATTTATGCGTGTGAAGTGGAAGACGGTGACCCATATGTGGGAGGCCATAATTAAGGGCCAGACGGGGAGTGGAGAGTGATCTGGCCCTCTCTGTACATCCGCTGGGGGCATTTGAATATTTCATATCACCTTGACAGGTGCCTCTTTTGCATCCTCATTTTCTCTTTCTCTCATTCGGGCTGTGCATCGCGCGCACATAGGCGTTTCTTATTTCACATCTTGCCTTCTGTACAACACGGCTGATAGAGATGTCTTAACAACATGTGATCTCCATGGCACCCAAAAGAGTGTTGTTCCTGATGGGAATGACGTTTTTTTTTCATGTATTTGAGTGCCTCGGAAGGGAAGTTGGATTCAGTTTTCTGAAGGTTAAAGGAAGGGGAAGGGGGGGAACATAAATATTCCCAGCCATCACCCCCAAACAGCACCGCCGACATTTCCACAATCACCCATTCCTTTCACATGTCTCTCCCCTTGCTTTCTGTGTTGCTTCATAAATAACTCAATCAAGCAGCCGGCGGCTGGCAGGCTTGGCGGGGTGCAGAGATGAGGGTGAAAATTGTCATCAGGTTAAAGGAAAAGCAAAAAAGCACGCGTCGCTCAGAGGACAAGGGCTGTTTAAAGGCGCGGAGGGGCCAGCGCCGCATGCGGCGATGAATTTCAAATGTCTTCCTTCTCACCTCGAGAGTGAGTGGCGGAGAGCAGAGAACGACGCAGGGATGGACGAGAGTGTTGTGCACACACTCGGTATGTGTGTGCGTGTGTGTGTGTGTGTGTGTGTGTGTGTGTGTGTGTTGTGGACAGGGGTTACAGCTGTTCTCCAGAGATAATTGATTTTTTGAATAGGTTAGAGGCGAGCAGTGGGCGGTGAGGGGAAGTGAGGGAGGCAAGGACAGACAACAGCGGGGTCTTCCGCAGGGTTGACAGAGACGCGCGGGGACGCAGTACTAGCCCTGATCCGCCCAGACAATTTACCCACGTTCCACACATGTGGCACAGGTTACTAACCGACCTGGACACGACTGTCTGTGTGTGGGAATTCACAAATGGATTTCTCACTCACACAAAAAATGCATCTGTGTAATGGCACTGAAAGATATCTCTTCTGGGAGGGAGTTTCGTTTCAGTTAGAAGTTAGATTGTAAAGGATGATGTCCGTGCAATTTCAATGTTATGATCAAATCATAGAAAAGTTGTGACAATTGTGAAGTTAACCAATAACTGGATGTGGTCAAGATTACACTAACAGAAAATCACAGCCTTTACCCAACTTTTCATTAACGTGTTTATTGATTCCCTAATTTTTTCTGGACAGTAAAGCTTAGGATATAAAGAAAGAGATGGATCAGAATGTGGGTGTGTGTGTTTTAAATACATTCTGTAAGTTATTTCCTTCTAGAAAATTGGTGTAAGAAACCTTTAGAAGCTCATTCTCTAAATATTATTATTATTATATTACTGCATTAAGAAGTTGTGACAGAATGGTGCTATACATGGTGTAGCTTTTACATTTTATACATTCTAAAGGTGGATGTTCTCTATGGATTGCATAAAGTATTGCAAGTAAAGTGGTATCTACCATGGATGTGGGCATCCCCTTGTAAGGGACATTTAAATATAGACCTTTCTGCACATTCATTCATTTCCTTTTTATGAACCATACTCAGTACAGGGACTCCATTCAGATTCTCAGGGACAGTGTTCAGCTTACAGCTTTACAGTGTTTGACCCATGTTATATACAACCTCAGATGTACTGGACACAACAACATTCAATCAGTCAGAACTGACAGACCAAAGACCAAATTGCCGCAAAAAAAAAATGTAACGCAAGTGTGGAATGGGGAAACTGTTGTGTTGCTCTACAATAGAGGAAAGGAAGGGGGGAGATTGAGGGGGGGGGACTAGTGAGACTGCCCGCTGAGCTGGGATTGAATTTTTATAGAGTTTAGAGACTGTTTAGCATTTAATTCTACCAGTGGTGCCTAGCGAGTGGAAAGGAGACTTAATTACATTCCAGTCCCTTAGTCCCTGATGATCTTCCCCTCCT
This sequence comes from Alosa sapidissima, assembly GCF_018492685.1. Taxonomy (NCBI): domain Eukaryota; kingdom Metazoa; phylum Chordata; class Actinopteri; order Clupeiformes; family Clupeidae; genus Alosa; species Alosa sapidissima. The sequence continues at coordinate 26,674,423 of NC_055978.1, read as the reverse complement.
ACCCTCAGTGGCCCTGTCCTTTAATTATTTTTTTTTACAAATGCACCACGCTGTTGGCGTCCATGTGAATGCATTGCCGCACGATTGTGAGATCACCTTGACATGATCCAAACCAAGAGGCCAAGTTATTTGCAGTTTGCTACCCACATGAGGCAGAGTGCACAAAGGGAGAAACCGCACCATCTCACAGCAGCACGGCGCACGCTCTCGCACACTTTGCAACTGAGCAGAAACCCAATCTGATGTGATTTCAAAGAGCCTATTAAGTGGAGACCTTTTCAGAGATGGGCCAGACACCAGAGATGGCCTTCATTCTTTAAAGCATTCTTTCCCGCTTGGCATGCCAGAAGACTTTTACTAGCCATAGTCAGGGGGGGAACTCGGAGTGGAACATTGTGGGGGGTTGAGCCCCCTAGGGTTCATTTCATGCTCTAGAACAGTTTCGTTCATCATGATGATATGACCATTGGGAGGGTTGCATTGGCTGGTTTTGATTATCTTATGCTCATGGTAAACAGATGGCATGTGGTAAGCCTCACCTTGGGTCAGGCAGGAAACATATCTCTTGTCTCATTCTCCTCATAGCAGGCCCTGATGAGCATGTGGAGAACACATAGTGACCACAGTGTGGCACCTATATCTGTGGTCCTGTGGACCAGGTAATGAAAGTCCAGGTAATGACAGTCCTTATAGTTTTTTTTTCAGAGATGACCGGATACTCATTTGGTCTGTAATAGAAATAGATGGCCTGTTTGCATAATAGAAATAGATGCTCTGTTTGCATGTAGTAATCAGATTTACTATCTCACTTCAGGTGGCACATCCTTAAGGGCTGGACTCAATGACTGAATATATCACAGTGGCAGGAATATGCTGTCCCATTTCGAAGGCTCCTTCAAGTGCGGTGGAGGAATCCAGCCAAGTCGCGAATTCAACCATTTAATCCTTTGCAGTCCAACCCACTCCAAGACTCAACATGCATCAGTCAGAATGATTTTATGTCAGTATAACTAGGCATTATGTAGAAATAGAAGGCTGGAATATATATTTTCACTTAATTTGCTAAAATGCTATTATTAAATACTAAACAGACACCTTCATATCATCAACAACAGCTGTTTTATTATGACACGTAAGTTACAGTGTACAGAGCAAATGTTTTCAGCACATTAATGTCATTCTTACCCTAATGTCCCTCACTTCAAATTATAATGGATTATGATTTCATGAATGTATTAAATAATAGATTATAATAATATTATAATAATATATACTCCCTCTACCTTTATGGATATACATACCTACATCAGTCAAAAACATACATTAGTAGGCTTAAAGAGCTACACTTCATTATTTTATAACGAATCAGTTAAAGTTAAACTGGTGCATTTAAAATTTTACATGCCTGAAAAATAGGCATAAATTAGCTAATAAATGTTGTAACATACACACAAAGATTGTTTCAACTTTTGGGTGAACATAAAAAATAAGCTGTAAGTGTGTGTAAATAGGGAGCTTTGGCTTATATCAACAGGTTCATGCTCTATTAAACAAAACTATAACAAATTGTGTTGACTTTGCTATAATGATGCAAAAATTGTGCTGGTTCATTGCCATGAGACCCATGAAGGACAAAGATGTCTCTAACCAATACGGGCCTTGACCTGCCAGTCAATCATGTGCTCTACCAAGGAGGAGTGTGTGCTTGTGGAGGGGTGGTCCTTCAGAGAAAACACTGAATGGAGGGAGTATCGACTCCACCCAATGTTACAAACAACCACCACCCACCCACATCACTAATTAGACCTGCCCAAAAAACTGTGTTACAAAAGCATTGCTTTAAAGCATTTTCATGACTTCACTAAAAATGGTTCACTTCTATTTCTCTATGACTACTTATGCTGCTGTGCTGAGCAACTATGGCACTGAAAATACCAACCCAAATCTCATAACCATCCCAGTGAACTGCGAGTATACAATATTGGACAAATTATAATTGATCTTGTTCAAATGTATATAATTATTTTATGGTATTATTTTTTGACACGGGGTGCATTGTCGTGTAGGCTGTGGTGCACCGATTTGCTATAGTCGTATGTGTTTCACAGTACATAAACTGCTATATAAACGGTGCAGCTGTGCAAACTTTCTACAAAATTCATGAACATAAAAAAGATACTGAAACTTCATTGTGTCAATCGTAGCCCCATTAAATCCAATAATTGTGTTTATATAGTAGAATGCACTTAAAACTAACTAACTGTCTTCACTTGACAAAACAAACATACTGGCAGGGTGCCCATCAATTGAAATACATGTCACAAATGTCATTTTAAAATTCCAAAATATTAAACAGCATTCAGTGTATGCTGCTGGCTATACATTATGATTGTTGAGAGGAGATTTAATCATCATCAACTACAATTCCTAAAAGGAAAATATACGTGTGTGTGAATGACTAGCCAGTAGCCACAACTTTTTGTCATAATTCCTTTACTTCCTTTCATGAAAAAGCAGCTATGCATTTAATAAAATGACAGTATAAAATAAGCCCAAAGACTCACAGAAAAGTCACAAAGGACATATGTTAGTCAGTTATGAACACCCGAACTATCTCTGGCCTGAAAATATATTTTCACCTGGTGTCACCACGCAAGAGGTGAGGTGTCATGAATCGGCCAATCACTTGTAATTTGCTCTTGTCAACTTAGATAACTTCAATAATGTCCACTTATTTCATGTAGGCTCAATTGTTGATGGAGATCACACCAGTTTTGTATTTGTGTTTCGCTTTCCATAGATGGGCCTAATTAAAATTATGTCAAAACAAGACAGAAAGCCTTGTCACTTCATGTTTTTGGCCTTAAGCTCATAACTTCAACATAACCTAAATATTTTCTTCAAGTAGTCTACTTTCTCTTGACAATATCACGCCACAAATGCCATGCGTTGTTACATGCAGTCTACGAAAGAATAACCTAGTGTTTGAAATAGAAATCATAGCAATGCCAGGTGATTCCGAGGTTTGTTCATTGGGGACAAAGGTGAGCAATGAATGATGGCACACACTGACATAGGTGAAATAATCAATTCTCTGATGCATACATAGGTGAAAACCATCCTCTGATGCCTTTGGTCACTGCTGGTAAACGTTTATGTAATAAATGAACAGCTTTCGAAAGTTGGGAAAAATGGGAACCGCGCATGCGGCTGAGTACCTGAATAAAGTGCGACGGGGCGTAATAGTTTTTGGCAATCAATTATAAGCAAACGCACCAAGTTATTTAATCACACGTGAACATATCTGAATTAAGCTTTTCCAAAGAAAGCCCATGCCACCACAAAGTATACATAGGCTAGGTTGGTGAATTAGGCCTGTCTCGTATCAGGACTGCTGACTCCCTATGGAAAAATGCATACGCTTGTAATTAGTGAATCTAAGTTAATATGAGATAATTTACGATCAAAGCAGTTGTTGCAACATCTCTGTTGTGGTAGTTAATTAAAATGTGTCCGTTTCTTCCATAAATAGGCTAACAAAATAATAGTCTACGGTGTATTTACGACGACAGAATTAATTGCAGACCAAATGTTGTATTTGACCTCAATGTTGTTTTAAAAGGACAGAGACTACTTTACTCTTCCACAATTCCTTTTGAAACACAGGTCTCGCGATGAGGTCGCTTCTTGCTAAGATGTCAATGTATTTGCAAGAAATTTCAACATTCTCTTAATCGGTAACCAAGACAGATAATCGCTTATCCGCGGGGGGCGAGCTTACGACTTCTGTCTGCTGAAGTAGTGATTATGTTCTTTACACTTACGTCAAAATGTCACAAATGTGTAAAGCAACATATCCCACATGGCCTTGCATGTAACAGACCAGAAATACATTTCGCGCGTCATTTCCATGTATTGTTTTAATTATCTTAATTGTCAACTATGTTATGCATCAATCCGGAAGTTTGTACTTAATATTTGTCACTCATTTGTTGCCTACATTTCTGCGCAGGCCACTGAAATGGGTCTACTGTTAGACCCGGATTGGCTGCCCGCGGTGAATGGCGTTTCCCAATGGAGAGAGGGCAATTAAATACTAAGCCTCAGGATAAACAGACAATTAGTCCAAATGAATTAACCTGTTTGCGGCATTAATTACAATCGTTGCTTAAACAATGACACGTTGTTTAAATAAAGACATGTAAATGAATGTTATTTAGAGCAGCGTTGCTTGACAAGTCAATCTTTTCCCAAAGACGATTTCCACTAACTGAATGGAGATTGCGCGAGAGGAAATTTGACCGTCTGTCAAGAGAGAAAGTCGTGAAAACAACAGCTGAAACTGTTGGCAAACACAGACAAAGATTACGGCACAATTTCTCACATACTGTCTACAATACCCTAGAAACATAAAGGCTACATGTCTATGTAGTGCACTTATAATAATGGGTGAATACACTTACAATAAATGAGGCTATATGTGACGTTTTCCCCAAAACCTCAATAAACGACTCTCTCATGATATAACCCTGACGATTTTCGGCCCAAAAGTTTGGACTACAAGGTTTTGCAGCCGACGTGCATATTCAGATCCATCGGCCTTCTCCGATAAACCCAATACACAACCTTTTCTTTGAAACGACATGGAAAGTGGCAATAACTTCTCTACCTTCCACACTCTGACATTGAAAGAGTTGAAGTCTCATTCTCTTGCTCGTGGGATCCTACAGGGAGAGGTCGCCTCTGATTGGTGCACCCGTTAAACCCGTGCATACACAGCAAAAGTGGAGAGGGGTGGAACACGCGCGCTAATGACGCCGAGCTTGACAGTGATTGGCAAGGCTGCCATGACAACTGCAGGACGACATCAGGAACACCAATAGAAAAGGGAAAGAAGATGTTTCGGGTGAACATTCTGACTTGATGAAGGGGAATATTAGTTTGTGCTGAAGGCGACAGCCACAGAATTTCGAGGTAGTTATTTTGTTGCCGTCCCTTTGTGAAGATTTTTGGTCCGGCGGCCTCATGGTTTTCCGGTCACCCTTAGAGATTTACCCATCACACCTTTTCCTGCCTAGCCTCGCGGACCGGCCCCTGCTCTTGGCCGGTGCCCTTCCCAGAGCGCGGTCCCCGGAGGATTTGCCCATGTTTCAGCTGCCAAGCCTAAACTTCTCGGCCGAACAGGTGGCCAGCGTTTGTGAGACGCTGGAGGAAACAGGAGACATTGAGAGACTTGGCCGATTTCTATGGTCCCTGCCGGTGGCACCGGGTGCCTGCGATGCCATTAACAAGCACGAGTCCATTCAGCGAGCCCGCGCTGTGGTTGCCTATCATACTGGGAGCTTCCGCGAGTTGTATCACATCCTGGAGAACCATAAGTTCACTAAAGACTCTCACGGCAAACTTCAGGCTATGTGGCTGGACGCGCACTATCAGGAAGCCGAGAAGCTCCGCGGAAGGCCCCTTGGACCCGTTGACAAGTACCGAGTACGAAAGAAGTTCCCTCTTCCTCGGACCATCTGGGATGGAGAGCAGAAGACACATTGTTTCAAAGAACGGACACGCGGACTTTTACGAGAATGGTATCTCCAGGACCCGTATCCAAACCCCAGCAAGAAAAGGGAATTGGCACAAGCCACGGGACTAACGCCCACCCAGGTGGGCAACTGGTTTAAGAACCGGCGGCAAAGAGATAGAGCTGCAGCAGCCAAAAATAGGTGAGTTTACAGCTCATATTTAATTAAAAGGTGAAAACATGGAGCGTGCGTAAACTGCGTAAAGGCGTACGAAAACGAAAACCTTTTCTCGCAATGTGCGTCAAAATATATGGTAGTCTACTTCTATTTGTGTTCTAATACGGAAGACTTCTGTACATAGCAATATGTAGACTAACCATAGGTAAAAGGGGGAAATGTGGATGATAAAAAGACAGAAAGTCACTGGGGTAATTATGCATTTCTCAAGTAAGCGTTTTCAGACAGCTGGGATAAATACACTATACAGTTTTATACATTAAACTCTTAAAATGCAGGCTATTTCAAGCATAGCGTAACCCATAGTTGAACAAAATATTTAGACTTTTGGGACACCTTAAGCTGTTAATGTGCAAATTATTTTAACATTCAAGTTAATGAGAAAAATCCCCATGACTTTTTTCTGAACCCAGTAGGCTAGGTAGACGGTAATTGTGTATAGGCTTGACGTAAGAGGCTGATCATATTTGGGTTATTAGATAGAACAATTCTTTATTCCTACAAGCAGGCAACTGATGTTTATAGATAACCTTGCCTTACACCTTTGTGAAAATATCAAAGAACTCCAAGGCTATGCCAATTGTAGGAAAAAATGCATTCGAACATTTAATCTTAGGCCTATACTTATACATATTAATTTACCAAACATTCCAAGCAGAAAAGGAAACACTATAGATTGAGGCAGGCTAACTGCTGGATGAACATTGCTTTTTTAAATGTCCCCTATGTTGACAAATTATCATTTGTAGACACATTATTGTGGGCTGCATTTCTGTGAAAGGTGAGGAAGTGGTATGCCAATAATTCGGGTTTCCCTCCCTGTGCGTTTCGCTGTTCATATTTCTATAGGCTATATAAAGTTAGAACGATGCATTCTGAAAGGTGTGCGTTTGTGTTTCTTCCAGGCTTCAGCACCACGGCCTGGGCCAGGGCAGCCTACGATCTCTGTCCGAAGCAGGCTGCACCCCTCACAGCTCAGCCGAGTCCCCAACCGCCAGCGTGTCCAGTCTGATGGAGCGAGCGGACGCAGGCACCATCCTTTCTGTTACGGACAGTGACTCTGACTTTGATGTTTAAGTGAGACGACAGTGTTGACCTCCCGTGAACTTGGACCAGAAAAAGAGAAAGTTTTCGGTTGGGCAAGAGTGGGACCAATCGGTACAAACAAATAGTTCTTGTGAGAATTGAAAGACTAATGGCTAGCATGTTGAAAACGCCTTTGCAGACAGGCGCTGCCTCTTCTCACCCTGTAAAGCCTGCATGATATGGTTCGATGTTAATTTTAAAAATACGGTTGTTTTATTAACGTGAACAAATTGACCGAGACTCTTGGAGGAAACAGTCCCTCGACACTTTTCATAAAGCTGACCTCTCTTTTTGTCACATCTCAGCAGGAGGATCATCCTTTCATATTAGATACTCTATTCAGACAATCGTTTTAGTCGAAAGCACCTTTCCCGTCACCTTCGGCCGCAGGAAGGTTTCCTACCTTTTCATGTCTAAACCTGTGTGTGTGTGTGTGTGTGTGTTGATGAGAGAGAGAGAGAAATAAGTGTGTTGAGAGAGAGAAAGAGAGAGAGAGATAAACAGAGAGCACGTATGCAAGTGTGAAGAAAGAGTATATTTGATTATTGTGTGTAGGTCTACAATGTGTATGTCATGTCAGTATGCTTCTTTCCTTTGAAATTCTACATTTTCTCCTCCATGAAATGTGTCTAAATATTTGTAAAGTGCTTTGATATTTCAGTGTTTGTGCGTTTTATACTCTAAATAGGTTTATGGCGCTGAAGAACAGTGTTATGGGTCACTTTTATGCAAATAAATATAATTTAATATAAGTATAATTCAATACAAATTTCTCTCTGTTCTTACACACACACACACACACACACACACACACACACACAAAGATGTCAAAAGAATACAAGAAAGGTTGCTTGCTTATTTTATTAGAAATGTATTTAGTTTTTTTTTTGTCCAGCAGTAAAAAGGCTAACAATTATTATTATTATTATTATTATTATTATCATTATTATTATAGTAGTAGTAGCACTGTCAATATCATGGCTTTTACTGGGGTAGGCCTACTGCTAGGCTACCACCACCACCACACCTACATTCCTGGCTCAGCCTCTCTGTCTAATGTGAAGTCAGCAGCTGATATCAAGAAAATATTCTATTAAAACATAATAGTAGGGTACTTTCACTCCTAGGGAATTCTATATTTATTATTATATTTTATTATTATATTTAACCAGTGATCACAAGACTAAATATTGCCAAAAGATAAATAAAATACAAACAAATGAATTTCAGGTAAAAGTACAAAGACACCACATTTCTAATGTCGTTGAAATAGCCTCATATGTTGAAATGCTATAAGAAGCATATAGTGTGTGTGTGTGTGTGTGTGGAGGACGGAGGAGGGGGGCTTAGCCTCTGGCCCAACAAAAGAACCAAACTAGATTTTGAAGCAATGAATCAAAAGAGTGGTTTTCAACGCGAAGAGGTTAGTTAGTTAATATATTACAATAAATCATTTTATCCTTTAATGTGCCACTGAAATATTTTTAAGTGTGTCTGCCGTGTCTTCTATACATTGTAGCCTGCCTGGACCTGGTTAAGAGGAAGAAGAGCAGTCTAACTTTGTTATGTATAAAGATTAGAAGTCTAAGGCACGCTTTTTGTAAACTACTGCCTACTGAATGCATGAATTCGTTTCATCATTTGCTCACGCTACACTTCTTCACAATGAAAAATCTGACCGTCCTAATGAGTTTGACATAATGACTTGCAGGTGGGTATTCTGAGATCTTTCACACACATTTTTTTCGGTCGACGTGATTTTAGAAAAAGTTGAAATTGTTTTTTTTCCTGACGAATTCTGAGACTCCAGCGTTTCGAAATTTTTGAAAAAGATTTAATTTTCTTCTTTTGAAAAGAAGAAAATTAAATCTTTATATATCAATACGATTTCAAAGATTCAATTGAACGAAGCCAAGGCTACTGGCAGTTGGACGAAGCCAAGGCCTACTAACATTTCCCCTGGGCAGCCACAGGTTTGCTGCATGGCCTCTCAGTCTAAACTTAAGTGTACACCTACAAATGGATAAGCAGCATGGGATCAATTACCTTGGACATTCGTGACCATCTCCGCAGAGCAGTAGCCTATTTTATGTGTAATTTCCCCACTGTGTTACCTTGGGTCTTGAGTCAAGATAAAAATGCAAAACGCCATAAAACTGGAAACCATAGCTGGCTGTACCAGTTTGAGTAAAGTAGCTACCGACCTTCTCCGATTTCATCGCTTAACTGAACACAACTTTCTATTCATGGGTATTCATGCGGCACTTCTTTCTGACCTGGATTCGCGAGGCATCATGGGGTGCTGTATAGAACGCAGAGCGGCCAAACGAACGCTTGACACCCTCATACATTTAACCTCTGTCTCTTTAAACATTGCCAATATAGGTCAATTTTTTTTAGCACATGTTCAAATATTTCCTCATATTTTGGAATAGAAAAATTAAAAGACTACATGTTCAAATGGACATTGTAAATTACTGAAAAATCCCCGGAAAAGCACCCACTCTAAAATCAAATCAGGAGAATAAGGGGAAATAAGTGTGTGATTCTAATACACACTAAATTATACAATCTTGGGACTAGATAGAATCTACACTTTTAGCAAAGTTATTGCACATTCCCCATGCATGTTTCGTTTAGAATAGCCTATGAAGAGCGCAACTGGTTATGGATATAGGATTCATGGAATTTCATGACACAACTCTTTTTCGACACACACACACACACACACACACACAAAGTGATTTCCTGCAGAATATAAGCACAGAAAAAAATGTTTTTTTCAAGGCATTCGGGATCTTGTTTTGTGATAGCACCTCTGAATGAATGAAAATAGGTTCTAGGATCAAACTATACATTTGCAGAGCTTATTTTAGATCACTGTGAAGCATGCGTGTGCTGCCACCTTGTGGCTAAAATGTACTTTCATGCGTTTATTCGGTTTAATTCCAACCACTCACTTGTTTATTATTCAGTCAAAGTGTGAGAGTAAATAGTAAATAGTAAATACAAGTTGAAAAACAAAGGCATGTGCCACACTTGAAGTTTAGTCATGCTGTCTGTTAGGAGAACGTCAGCGGTAGAAGAGCAGCACGGAGGATTCGAGAATCTCCTTCGAGGTACTCCAACCTGTATTGGTCCCATATCCACTCCAGGCAAAGCTTGTGAAGTCACCACACTGGATTGGATTTCCCTCCGGAAAAAATCCCCCACCACCAATGCAGTACTGAAACAGACAGGAGTGATTGTTATACAAGGCTAAAGATACAGAAGGCACAGTTTGAAGCGATGTTGCCGAGCATTATTACAACACCAATTGGGCCATATTGTGCAATATTTTGTATCTGCAGCACTTGAGTTATCAATGGACAACTAACACTAAATGACAGTCGTGCAAAAGTTGCCCCAACCAATTCCTTAAACATGACCTAACGTGTCTTTAGGATGCTGGCTCTATAAAAGGTGATGCTCAGTAAGTCTTACTTGTTCAGTGTTGCACCCAGTGGGTTTGACTCCAGAGCAGATGGCCATGGCGGCTCTCTCATGGTTAAACACCCTGAAGGTGATGTAGCCCGGAGTAAATTCAGCTGCAACCATCAGCAAACAAGAAATCACCAAGCCATGAACCTCTACTATTTTCTAATGTTAAATATATTTCCTTTGCATATAACACATACAATGCATACATATCTTTGTTAAACTCTATGATGCACACATGTATTTGTAAACCCTAACTCTTTTGATAGAATATTTATTTTGTTCCTACTTCTTGTATATGGCCCATAAAACTGTTTGGTTTTTTCCGCATCTCCAAAATCATACACCACAGGAATAGCAGGCCCATTGTTGACCGGACATGCTCCAGCATTGTACCTTACTTTAAAGGTCTAGAAATGAAAAAGGAATGATAAATGACCTTTAAGCACTATCATCAAAATGACGTTATGTGTACGTATGTAATCCTGTATGATGCGCACATTGAAGAGATGATACAGATTGTTTCCGTAGAGTTGGAGAAAATGTGTCTCTGTGTGGTAACGCATGATGGCAGCAATCTTCCAGTGTTTCAGCAGACTTGTATTGGGAACGTGCCACACTGACACATCCTTTGCTGTAATGTCATAGTAACCAGGATTCTGTGAACAGCAAAGCACAAAAGCTGTCTTTTATACATTCTGTTTACACCACATTTAAATATGGTATCTTGGTCATTCATTTAGAAGTGTAATAAATATAAGTTTTGAAAACACTGTTCACTGCACTTTATAGTCATCACTGGTAGCGCCCTCAGGAGTTCCAAAGGTCACTGTGTTGCTCCATGTCCCCTCTCCATCCGGCCAATTAGGGCTGTTTCCCTGCTCACTTGACCAGCGGTCCCCTACAGTGCACTTCCCATAGATGTTGTTCTCATGCACACTAGCCACCAGAGTCCAGCCACCACCTGCTGTGGTCATGTCACAGTAAGTCTGGTACACCACCCCACTGGTCGTGATGAGGTAATACAAGCCATCTGAAAACACAGTAACATAGAGTTTTTAATTGAGATGTGCAAAAATAGCACATGGAAAAATTATAAAATAACACATTTTATAAAATAAATCTCTTATTCAAAAAGGCGATGCCTACCTTCGTGGATATGGTATTTTTCCTGAATATCCTTACAGCTGTGTCCTATCAAACTAAGTCTGCCAAGAGCTGTCTTCAGAACGTCATTGTTGCGATGGTCTACCAAATCTTCACAAAGTATGCCTAGATTACCTGTAGAGATAAGTAATGTTTATAATAATAATAATAATAATATTAATAATAATAATAATAATAGTAAAAGATTGCTCAGAGACCTATGTCCCACAGTGTGTAGCTTACCGTTATTACCCTCCACAGGGGGTGATATCAAGGCAAGGCACACAAGGAGGAGGATTTCACACAACATTTTTTACAGAACAACCTGTGAGAAAAAATTAAATTATGAGCTCAGCAGAACATTACATTTCACACTAGACATGAGGTGATAATTGAACTAGTTAATACATTACTGTCAACATACAGTTAACTGTTACAGTTAATCTTGGACATTTTAAGGTAAAGCTGAAAATACAATTGAAAATTGAGGACAAAATCATGTGCTAAGAAATCTGCTTACCGTATGCTATTCTGCTTGCAGTGAGGGTCATCCAGTATGGCTACAGACTTAAGACTCGCTGCTTTTAAGAGAGATGGATGCAGGAAATCAACAGAATGGGTGTTCTGAGCGGTCATTTCTACTGAGTTATCTCTCCAAATGTGCCTGTATCTTAACTGATCAAGCCCAGGAAACACATGATGAAACCTAATACAGTAAAGTCATTTTACACACAGCCAATTTAGCAATGGTGCATTGCAATAGGTTCCTCTTTTCTTTGAGAACGTTGACATTTGCGGTGACCCCACTTCAGCAATCATAGAAGAGCTGATGGAGCACTTGGTAGTGATGGACAATGTAATTTGTGTGTGTATGTGTGTGTGTGTGTGTGTGTGGGGGGGGGGGGGGGGGGGTAATGGGTCACCCATCCATTCCTCTTCTTATCCATATTTGTTCATGTGATTGATCAGAATCAGAAGAAGCCATTTCATAATAGTTGCAACGTATGTGTTGGATGATGCCATGACCAGGTTCCTATGACCAGGTAAGTGTTTTGGAGCAATAATTGACCCATTCCTGTTTGTTCATCGCTCAAGCACCACAATTTGAAACCTTTCCATTAGGCTACTGAACTGCCTAATTGGACTGGCTGGATTGCTCACTCAGGCATGCAGCTACTGCACACTATAGCCACAAACATGAATAGTAGTTACTCATAAAATACATGCCCATCCCTGCTACATCTGGTCTGAACAACAGTTAAATATAGCTGCTGTTGGGTGGAAACCTCCTAACTCTATGTTTTTAAATTATTTTCACAATACAAGTTTTTTTCAATTTCCAGAACACAAATGGATTTGGAGGTTTCCACCCGACAGCAGCGATCATATGTGGCGATATGTTGGCATGGCATTCTTAGCAGTCCATTTAGCAATACATGTAACAAGATCAGATAGTGCAGGCCTGTTGTAATCAGCAGATATTGTTCATTGACTTTGTTTACTTCGTTGATCTCAGCAGATATTGTTGATTGGATAATTTGGTCTATTGTCCTCCATCGCTGATACCACTTTGACCATGTTCAATTATGATCTCTTGCTTCACATCTCAGTATCATTTTGTGTCCAATGAACTACCAAACAATGTTGTTCAGTACTAGTATGATGTTTGTTATACAACAATTGGGTTCTATGGAACTATTTATTGGTTTCTGATTGGCCGAGAGACGTTCCATGAGTTGGAATATCCCTGGACATTTCAACTCAGACTTTGCACAGCTAATAATAAATCACTCCGAGATACAATGCGAAGATTTGACACAATGTTCTCATCCCAGCCCTCCACTATTTTAAGCAATGGGTTACTCCTTAGCAAACCATAACGAAACAGTGCTTCACCACATCTGTGGATTAAGCCACACAGTCAACTCAATGTAAGTAAGATAAACGAGGATGCTAATTATTCTCAGCATTGTGTATAATATGATTGTCACTTGGAGGAGACTTGTAGATAACTAACGTTAGCATAGTTAGCTAACCGCTGCTAACGAGCTAGCATCGTCACGTCAGGCTGTGTGCACAGCAGTGTAACATTTATTCACCATAAATTAATAAAGTCAGAGCCCGTCTCCCTTATTAGACATTCTCTGATAAAGTTGAGTGGTTCTGCAATGTAGACTATGTTTCCGTTTTTTGCAGTACCATGTCCCTCACATGACATGGCCCAGTGTCCTTGTAACATGCATGCAGCAAACCTACCTAGATATGAACGTGATTTCAGCCCGACTTTCAACATTTCTTTCAAGAAGACACTAACGAGGGATCTGGAATGTTGGTTACCTAGCAACCAAGACGCTGTCTATTGAAAAGGGAACTATTTTTTGATGCATAAGAACGATGTCGAAATTAACATTTTTAAACAGTAACGGGATGTTTTCAGATTATTTAGTTTGTGGTAGAATTGTTGTATAAAAGCAATATAGCACTCGTGATCGTGGGATTGGTCATGGATATTCCAACGGCCGAACAACACCCGTGGGAATATCCATGACCAACCCCACTCTCACTCGTGCTATATTGCTTAAGTGACCTTGTGACCTCAACACTCTGGCTCAGGCTGAAGGATGACTACTCATAACGCAAGTTTGCAATCATTGTTTAGTGTTATGCAAGGGAAAGCGGCCATTGAGGCGTCCTGCTATACCAAATGGTTTGTAAAGCAATTCTGTTTTTATGAACGTTTTTAATGTGAGAACTGATACAGAATTTGCTCTGCATTATGCATCGTATTATTATAATCTTGTTAGTTTTGTTGTCATGCGTATGGAGTATCACACAGGGAGGGGAGAGGGGACACAGTTTTTTTTATACAATTGCTAAAATACTTTTGTCCAATCTGGAGTGACATTTCAAAACACAATTAACACAACATCTATTTATTGTGGACCATACCACAATTCATGTTGCTTTCACACATTATACAGTCAATGGACACATTTCTAGAATGTGTCAATTTTCTTTACAGACAAACTTTTCCAATACCACAGTTATGGATCATTCTTGTCTTATTTTCAACTGCACACTCTGTATGCAAGAACAGAAAACTTGGCATGTACTATAAAGCCTCTACAATAACATCTGCGCAAAAGCTGTAGTGAAACTTTTGATGAGCAGTTTTTAACAAACAGATCATTGAAAGATTAAGAAACGGCTGATTTACTGTAAGTTGTGTAAAGCAGAGCACTCAGCCATAGCAGATTCCATTCTCAACTGTGGATAACAACACAGAGGGGCAGAGAGATGCCTGGACATGTGAGAGGAAGAGTTGCACAAGGGAAAGGACGAAGAGCAGGGAGAGGGGAACCTGGACCAGGGTGGCCTAGTCAGACCTGGACCTCCACAATGTGAGTCAGATAGGAAACAGGAGGAGGGAGGAGGAGGGGAAGTGGAGGAAGAACGGCTGGCACTGATGAAATGGAGAACAGAACTGGCCATGGCTTTGTTCCTTCTGAATATTTTTTTTTTTTGCAGTATGTCAGATATTTTGTTGATTACTGGCAAAAATGTCATGTTGCTACAGTTTTTGCCGATTGCTTACATGCTAAAATTGAACGCTTAGACGAAACCTTTGAAACCTAATTGCTTCTTACCATACTTTAAAACACAGTGTAACCATACCTTAAACATATTTTCTTGCACTTTGCAGTTCTGCAACAAACTTATTGCGAAACACTTACATTGGACTTCGTTCAAGAATGATACCTATTGTAATCATTGGCAAAGCACCTCTATTCAAAATGCAAAACACATCAATTGGAAATACCCACACACAACTGAAAAGACTTATACAGAAAATGAACACCAATCAGTCTGAACCTCAGCACTACAATAGACACCAGGTAAGCCATTATGTACCTCAACAATTGTGTACCTGTATAATTTCACAGTTTTGTTGACCATTTCCATTTCTAAACCCTATCAAATAATTCTTGTCATGTATGTGACCGCTGGCTAACCACACGTCCACTTCCCTCTTCTGCAGAATGGAAGAGGCATGCAGACAGGGTCATTTGAAACACAAGGCAATTTCCCTATTTCCCTACTTTTCAGCCTGAGAGGACATCAGTGCAGTGCAGTGCAGTGCAGTACAGTGCTTAGTGTTGATAACTGTAATTCTGTTTTTCTTTCCTTTCTTTGGTTTTGGTGTAAAAACTTTTGTTGTTAAAAAGAAACTGATCAGTGGAGGAACTACAGAATAATGTCTAAGAAAAGCACAATGAAAATAGAACAGCAAACACTGGAGTGTTTCATCAAGCACATCAGAGTGTTGCTGCTGATTTGAAAGAGTAGCCTGATTAAAATGCTGCATGTGTGCATCGGAGTTCCACCTCATTTTTTGATAACATCACATCAAAAATGCACACATTTAACACTCAACCAAAAAAACAAAAATAAAAGGGGGTATGGTATTGTACATTGTATGCAGGTACAAATAGCACAGAAACATGAAAAGTAATGCAGTTCTTGAAATGCCATTAAATGTTCTTGAGAGCTGGTGCACAGTGATTCACTGCATGTTCCTCTTGGATAGCAAACACATGCTAGTGTTTTAAAAGATTGGGTGTTTTCAGTAAGTAAGAAAAAAAATGTTGTCATGACAAAGCTTACAGCACCATCTACTGGACGGAAAACATAAAAACAAAATCTCTGAGTATTTTTTAAGAAAATAATGATCTACTGCAGTGTTTCTCAAAGTGTGGTCTGCAAGTTATCCCAAGTGGTCCGCGAGCAGACGTGGTAAAATATAATATAGATGAGTTGATTGCAATATTGAACCAACTTGTATGTAAATCCCAACAGACCAGGTTGGTAAATCCAAACAGTTCTGCAACACTACCTATGTCATCTATGCGAGTTTAAATCATATGAATCCTCTGAAACAATAAGCAAGGTGCAAAGACAATAAGCAAGGAGGTTCAGTGAGTAGGCCTATTGCGTTATTATACTGTTGAAGTAGGTCTACTCTTTTTTTTTTCAGCTAGGTGGTCCGCAAGGTTTTTTTTAATTATTATTGGTTAAGTGGTCCTTGGTCTGAAAAAAATTGAGAAACACTAATACTGTATGATTGCGAGAAGGATGTGCTTGACGAGAAGGAAGTGCTTGACGTTGAAAATGATTCAGTTTGTGTGTGTGGTATGCTGAGATATGCTATGGTAATCTTTGAAGACCATGGTCATCGCAAAACTTCATACCGATATGTACGGTATACAATTGTCTATGTAAGTGTACCTTAACCACCTGGGTTCACTTGTTTCTATTGCAAAGTCTGTACCACAGTATGGTCCATAATACTTTCATTTATAACCTGCTGAAGCCCTCTCCAGTGTACCCGTCCACTATATCTCCATTGATTGTAAATGTAAATGAATAACAACATTATGCAAAACAGTTCACTGGCAGGCGCGAAGAAATCAAACACATTCATATATCAGCTGTGTCATTTTCAGTCCAATGAACTACCTGCCAAGCTTGCTCAGTAGTATGATGTTTGGTGACCTTGTGACCTCAACACTGACTTTCATCCCCCTGGCTCAATCTGAAGGATGATGCTCATTAACATTGTATTATTTATCACTTAAAATACTGTATTTTTGTATTTTGAAAATATTAAAAACACTCTTGAAAGGGAGCATGAAATCACTTTGTAAACCTTTCATATCTGTCTATTTAATGTATTCCTTCGAACCTACACTGACTCTGCTGCTAAAGTGGGCAGTGTTTGAGAGCAACAGCTTTTCTCTGCCTACGAGACATGCTATTCATCTGCAAATAGTCAACAGATAACTCCGTTGACCTGCCTGTAACATCTCATAGCCTACTGCAGTGATTCTAAACGTTTTTGGGGCTAAGGCACACCAAAGATCAAACCAAAATGCCAAGGCACACCGGCTTATGGTTACTGATTGTAAAGTATGTCATTATTATATATTATTATAACATTATTATCTAGGCAATAACAGGAGTGTAACATGTGTATAATGCCTCGGCACACCGGTTGAGAACCACTGACCTACTGTATCAGAGATGTACTCAAGAAGTCACAGCTGAACTTGTCAAGTGGTACAAGCTAACCACCGAACCAACTGAAAGCCACATAAGGTGGACCTAAAGCAACCCAGTGCAGTTCTATTACCTACAAAATAATGGCTTCAAAATCCCCTGGTACATGGTACATATAATACAGAAAATAAAGTCTCTGACATTATCAATGCATGCCCAGAATGATATTTCACTGTGTAATGTTGTTGATCAGGTAGGATCATAACCCTTTTAGTTGGGTTTTTAACTGGGTACTGTGTAAGTGTTAAATAGGGTTATATTGACACCAATGGGCATAGATATGGATGACACATAGGGTAACTTTTTGAACAATGCAGCAGGGGAACCACATAACAGTTTCCATGTACAGTTCCCTCCAGAATGATTGGCACTCCTGCTAAAGTTGACTAAAAACAGGTATAAAAAATAATCTTTTGGTGAGTTATTGTAATCTCACAATGAAAACAAACCCAACCTTGAAGGGAAGCAAATGTAGACTATTCTGAGAAAAAGGAAAATCAAGAAATAAATGTTTTTAACAAAAACACGTCGCCCACAATTATTGGCATCCCTAGAAAAGAGTGTCTGCGAACTTTCTGAAGTAGTTCATGACTTTCTTTTTCACTAAGGTATAAAAATAAAGTGTCACAGAGTGACAACTGCCCAAGTCATTTTTCAACGTGGGAAAATCAAGAGAATACACTACATTTAGAGTATTTAAAGGAAAGTGTGTTGACATTTGTAAGTCAGAGAATGTGCTATCTAACCAAGTACTTGGTTGAAATTGGCCATATTTACAGTTAAAACAATAATTAAAAGGTTCTAATCAACTGGAAATGTGACAAACATGCTTGGACAAAGACCCATGGTTATCTTGCCCCCCACACAGTATGGAACATGGTGAGAGAGGTAAAGAATTCCATAAGAACCACTGTTGGAAAGTTACAGAAAAAGGTATCAGTCCCCCAAAAATCTTCAAAAGTGACCTCACTGCTAATAAATTATTCAGAGAGCATGCCAGGTAAAAGCCTTTTCTGTCATTTAATTAAAATGTAAATGGAAAGAGTTACTGAATGCTACAGTGATTTTGTCTGGAAATGTGGTCTATTGTCAGATGAAATTGCGCTCTTGAGAAGAAACACTTTAGGTGGGCTCGTTAGTCCATGGTATCATAAACCCCAAGAAAAACCTGAACACATTTTCAATGGAAATCTGTCAATCTTTCACAAGACACTAAAAGTGGGTCATGATTGGATCATTCATCAGGTCAATGAACCAAAACAAATGTCCAGACCAAAACTAAAAAGGTGTGCTGAACACAAAATCAAGCTTCTGCCATTGCTATCTCAGTCCCCTGATCTAAACTCCATAGAAAAACAGTGGGGTGAGTCAAAGAGTAGAATGCACAAGGTTGGATTTTCCTCATTGTTTTCATTGTGAGATTACAATAAATCACAAACAGATTTATTGTAATCTCACAGAAAAAACAGAAACAGGTTATTTATATCTGTTTTTAGTCAATTTTAGCAGAGCTGCCAATAATTCTGGAGGGGTACTGTATTCTGCTGATTCAAGAAACTGATGGTTAAAGTTCTCAAGAAACTGATGGTTAAAGTTCTCAAGGTTGATGTGAGAGCGGGGGTGTATTGTGTGTGTGAGCAACCTACACATTACTCATTGTGCACAAGGTCATCTTCCTGAATCTCAATATTCTGATCACAAGTGTGGGCAATTTCAGCACCAGTCAGAGGCTACATTAATTGTTTCGCACTTTTATGATGTCATCACATAAGTAACAGTATAGGTTTTTACCAAAACCATATGGCAATTTTTAAACTACAAAAATGCATATACAAAATACAAAATATACACAACTATAAATTATTTTGATACAAAATACGAGGCCATTTACTTCAACCCATTAAATACAAATGACAAAATACTATTTTATATTTGTAACGTGTATTTTAAATACATGTATCATAAATGCTGCCCATCCCTGCCTAATGCCATGTTTTGTCATTAGCCAATATGAATTTGGGCTTTATCCAAGATTTCACTTTTAACTGACAGCTTGGCAAGTTTATTCTTAACTTTTTTGCGTAGTTGTGCAAACAATAGTGTTGCGTGTATTAAAATAAATCATGATTCTTCTTTAACAAACACTTTCATTATATTATTACATTATCTTAACTGTGTGTGTTTGAATTCCGTCGTCTATTCTCATTGTTTGGGTAGTTAATTAAATATTTTTGTAAAAAAAAATGAAAAGCAACTTGTTTAAATTCATTGTTATCTTAAAATTTCGGCGGAAGTTGTCAGGCGTCTTGCAAAGATTTGGGCATTGTCACATTCGAAACATCTCACCTCTCGCCAAGGTCGGTGATTTTTACGTTAGAGGCAGCAAATGATGTGGTCCTGTAACCCAGGTGCATTCCATCCTGTCGTACTTTGCCGCCCCAATCTTGCTCGCTCGCACAGTGCTCCCTCGTCCGGCCTGACTTTACTATCAACTGACGTGTTTTGCGCATTTCCTGGACCAGCGCAGACAGGCTAAGGGAGGGATAGGGAAAGGAGAGGTAATTTGCAGGAAACGTAGAGGGAAAGGGAATCAGACAGGAGCGGGCCGTGCTCGAGATCTAATTGAACACTTGGGAACCGTAAGAGAAAACCATTTGTTACATGTTATCATCTATCCAGCCGCCACAGTCTACTGACTAGCAGCGATCATGTGTGGAGAAGGAAGAATTCCAAACGTCTAAGCGCATTTGCTGGATTCAGAGGAAGACCAACAGTAGAGCTCCAGACATATTTTCCCTCGCTGTTCACATAGAACCGTGTCAGGCATTTGTCGTTTCGTCTGGTTTTCACTTTGGAAAGCCATACTGATTCGACTACGAAGGCGGATTTTAAGCTGGATTTGATTTCAGAGAGGGGTGAATCCGTTTGTTTACGTATGGTTCCGCACTCAAGGACAGAACAAAACGTAAACAAAAACGGTACCACACTGAGCACCGTTGTATACTGGGCTGTTTTGCATTTAATTAGTGTTCTCTATGGTACATGTTGAAAACTGCAACTAGTTCTTTGGTAGTTATTGGAAGCGGAGAAATATGGACATTTGCTCAGGTTAGCGCGCAAGCTGACTGAACTGAATTAGTGGGCATTCATGTGAAGTCAATGATCCTCGTTTGAGTCCTGTGGCGGTGGCCAGTACCAAGACTGTCCTACTGTTTGTTTCATCTACAATATACAATCACAGAAAGAGCAAGGTTGCATCGGTAGCATCATGGTGGTTTTCAATGGGTTGCTGAAGATAAAGGTCTGTAAGGCTTTGGACTTGAAGCCTACGGCATGGTCGTTAAGACACGCAGTTGGAGTGAAATCCCAGACCTTTCTGTTGGATACCTATATCGCCCTAAACGTGGACGATTCACGCGTGGGTCAAACATCTACCAAACAGAAGACAAACAGCCCAGCGTGGAACGATGAGTTTGTGACTGAGGTTTATGACGGAAAGAAAATTGAATTGTCCGTCTTTCACGACGCTCCGATTGGATACGACGATTTTGTTGCAAATTGCACAATACAGTTCGAAGATCTGCTGCAGAATGGCAGCAGACACTTCGAAGACTGGGTATGTGTTAGATGTCCTGATATTTTGCCTGCTTGTCTTTCATGTGTTATCAGTGGTTAGAGTTGTTTTGATAATTTCATTTGCCCACAGAGCTTCCCGACAAACATCCCCTTCAGGGGCTTTCCCTTTCGCTAGGCAAAGCCTAGCCATTTACAGCCATGGTATTTGTTGGGTGCACAAAACCCCTTTTGTGCAACATAGAGAATATAGTTGACTTCTCTGCCACGAAATATCGAAACGTGTGTAAAAGATAGTGATCAATCTGTAGAGCTAAACGTACTCCTTGTACTCACAATAGTTCGACCAAAGCGACTGAATGGGTGGAGTCGCGAACTTTCCTTCTCGGATGTAAATGTAGCAACGTCTTTTCGATTTTAGGGAGCAACAGGATGCGCATCGCCAGGAAAGGTCCTGCGTCCTGGTCCCCCTCTCCCCCACCTGAGTCAAACCCTATGGTCAAACCACTACTAATATTTAAGTCAGATATGTTGCCGACGAATATTTATGTAAGTACATTGTACTTCAGAAGAGGGACCACCTTTTAGGCACTTAATTTGTAGTAGGCCTATGAGACATGACATTGTAATGTCTCATTGTAACCCATATGAAGAGCTTCCATGCTCTGTCATGGGACATTGAGAGAAAGGTCAGACTGTATTGATCATGCCACTGTTATTGATAAGTCCTGTCCTGACAGTACAGCTGTTAAATGAGTCAGGGGAGGCGGTGAAGAGGCTTGTGGGAAATCTCTGGCCGGGGCTTAGATGTCCGCACCACCACCCCTCACCCCAGCCCTAAGGATACAACATTTGCTAAACACCATGGAGTACAGTTGTTTGGGAGTTACACAACAGCCTCTTGTAGTCTAGTGACTTGCAGTGGGTATGACTGGTTGAATGGGGATATGAATGTGAAAAACCGATGGGGTGCTTCATTAGTGGAAGTTCATGGAGTTAACATGGGATCATGTTCTGACCCTGTAAAGAGACTATATGCCAAAACTATTAAACAATTATTTCAGAATGCCACTAAGCATGGAAATTGCATACAGAGGCAACTTAATAAACAGGCTCCACAAGTGCTGATTATAATAGGTGACCTCATATTTGACCTCACTCACAAATGGGCACAATCTCATATTTGACCTCACTCACAAATGGGCACGATCTCATATTTGACCTCACTGACAAGCTGACACACAAGACCACACTACACTGCTGAAGGAAAATGTGTGAGAAACTTGAGTGTGATAGGAACCTCCAGCAGTTCCCACATCTGGATACCAAACATTTCCCATCAAATACACTGTAGACATTGAGGAATAAAATGATAAAAATAATTCAGAAATACTTTTTCCACAAGCAGTGTAAAGCTTCAATCATGATACTTTTAGTCCCCGAGGGGCAATTCGGTTTACAGCCAACCCATCCATGAAGGGGTTAAAAGTTAAAAAGTACATTGGCCTACACTGTATAAAATGTATGCAATGTTAAGAATAATAAATAGACAAATAAATAAGTAAGTACTGCTGCAGTCATACATCACCTGTTTACAGCCACACACAGGCACACACACACACACACACACACACACACACACACACACACACACACTTCACTTGCCAGTGACGGAGCAGAGCAGTGTCAGAGTGCAAGAACCAGTATTGTTGTAGTTATGTGTTTTCTTTTAACAGTCTTATGATGTTCATTTAACAGTCTAATATCTTATCTAGACTTTGCTATGCTGTTTTTTAATGGAATCCATCAACTTAGAGGCTCAAAATGGCCTGAACAGCAACAGGGCACATTTACGAAGTGAATAGTTGAGGGCAAGCTTTGGCAGACCTCCAGAAGAAACGGCCCAGCATGCCGGCCACTTGTTTGGGTCGTCTCCTCCTTGTTTGGGTCGTCTCCTCCTTGTGCTGCTCTGCATCACTTGCACACTGTTCTGAGTGTGGACATGACCACCTTGGCCTCAGCCTTTTAGTCAGCCACAACACAAGTAGGTCAGACAGGACTTCAGACATGATCGTCTCTTCCTGAGGCGCTGTTGCCAGAAAAGCTACCACCTCTGTACCCCATTATGAACTGATGGAGGTGTAGTGTCAGTGAGAATTTCATTCTTTATTGTTTGTATAGAAAAGGTAAATTGAAGGTAATTTGATAGACAAGGTTGCAGTAGGTATTTTCAGATACTCCCCTATCTGATTTTATTTTTACTGCGTAGACCAAGCATTATTTTAGGATGACTATTTAACACAGTCCTTCAATGGATACCTAGGTGTGATGCATTCTCTTTACACATTCCTGTTCTCCATGATGGCTAAGATTAAAGGTCATTAAAAGATTCCAAACAACGGCTGTCAGTTGATCTACATGCTGTAACATGTATAGTCCACTGCATGCACTTTCCAAACAAACAATTTCTAGTAAAAGAGAATTTCAACAATCTGTGGAGAGACAGCAGGCTGCTTTTGAAAGAACTGAAGACAAAGTGCAAATGAGATGGATATTAGAGAAAAGACCACATCTTATCAAAACAACTATATCTCTTAAATGATCAGATGGTGGAAGTCAGACAAAATGGGTGTTTCACCAGCTAATCGGAGGCAGAAAGTGCGAAATTACGGGGCAGCCGTGGCCTACTGGTTAGCGCTTCGGACTTGTGACCGGAGGGTTGCCGGTTCGAACCCCGACCAGTAGAAAGCAGCTGTAGTGCCCTTGAGCAAGGCACCTAACCCCTCACTGCTCCCCGAGTGCCGCTGTTGTTGCAGGCAGCTCACTGTGCCGGGATTAATGTGTGCTTCACCTCTTTTTTTTCAATTGAGACCAAAACTTGACTGAAAACATTTTTATGATTTAATATAATTCTAATTTTAAATTCAACATTTTGTTAAGGGGAGTAAACCAAGAATTTCTGTATGCATAGCCTGTTTGTTGTTTGGTTAGTTGAGCTTGTTGGTTGAGGAGAGCTTGTTGATTTTTCTCCTGAACCACCCATTCAGTTTGCAGTGGGGTGTGGTTAAGTCACAAAGAGGACTGACTTGTCCCAAGGGAAAGGATGTTATGGTTGAATTCCCTTACAGGGTTGGTTAAGATGATTTAAACTGTATACATTATGTCTGTATTCAGTGCTTTGGGCTTTATGTCAGTTTAATCACTTTCAATTTAATTTGGGACAGCACTTTTCAGCTAATGCTCCTGGACAGCCAGAATTCAATTGTATCCATACAACAATGGATATTTATCAGGATACGGCACAGCAGCTAATGAAAGCACTAGTCTGACAATTAGACATTATTCATATTCTTTTAATCGTTATCGTTATTTTAATCATAGCTGATCAAATTAGTTTGTTCATTAAATGGGCACTTAACATTTCTTCATAAATGCTTACAATGTGAATATCAATGTAGGTCTTTGATGTCTACAAATACATTTACATATTGTGCCCATGCATATGGTAAAGAGCTCTTGAGAAAATGTTCAATTACTACAAGTACATTATGCAGTTCAGTACTATATTCCTAGGAAGGATTAGTGGCCTTCTTGACACACAACACAAATATCAAACTCTCTGTGTGGGTGCGCGCATTCACACGTGTGTGTTTATTTGTTTATTGTATTACATGCATTGGGAAGTGATGGGAGAGAGAGAAGTGTATGTAAATGTGAAATGCAAGTCGAGGGAAAGATGAGTACATGTGCTTAAAGCTGCCCGCCTTGAACCTGCTGCTGATTTCCCATATGTGCAGTGGTGGAGTGCTCCACACTCTCAAATTAAAGTATGAGCTCTAATTATTTTTTCATTTCTCTCTCTCTCTCTCTCTCTATCCCTCTCTCTCAATCACTATCTCTATCACTATCCCCATCTCTCTCTCTCTCTATCTATCTATCTCTATCACTATCCCCATCTCTCTCTCTCTATCACTCTCTCTCTCTATTCTCTCTATCTCTTTCACTCTCACTCTTCTCTTCTCTGCTACTCTGCCTGTTGGCCTTGCTTTCCTATAACTGACAATATGACTAGAGTTGAACTTTGGCAGTGGATATTCATGATAAATATATACAGTATGTACAGCAATATTTACGATTCAGAATGATTCAGAATCTTATTAATGCATATATTTTCTTTATCTGAAACAAATATGCATGGAGGAGCCAAGTACACAAGACCTGTGAAAATGGCGTTATGGTTGTTGGGTTGCTGTCTGTTTTATCACATCATCAGGACAGAGTGTTTCCTAATCATATCTCACACACAGGACCCTATGTAGGAAGAGATGTATACTACACACACCTTTCCTCTTATTTTTGTTCATATCAACAGTTGGTTGTATTTTAGCTTGCACTCATTGATGTTGCTTTTTTGTTCTTCTCTTAAGAGAGAATTATAGAGTTGTCAAGTGTGATCTCACCAAGATAAGAAAAAAATGGCAACAATTGTTTGTTCAAGTTTTATATTTAGGATAATATTAACACATGAATATCATATCACATTATGTTTTGAAGTAATTGTAATACGTAGATTATTAAATATGTGGACTAAAGAAACTTGGCCCATTGATCCCAATTAAGACTATAAAAACCCTTGGATGAAATTGTGCGTGATCATCTTCTGAATGAATCTTCCACTTTTGGAGATGTAGAGGACACAGCACACAGCAGGTACATAGCATCTTGTAGGCTACCTAAACACCATTATGTAGCATGTACGTAATGTACGCAGTAACGTATGTAAGAAGCAGATTTGGATGGTTAAGGATGTTGGAGTCATGTAGAGTTGACTTTCAACCAAAAGGTATGATGGTGTTTTAAGCCCTTACTGTTGACTTTAAGGCAGCACTGTGACCGTTGACTTCAAGGCACCTAACCCAACCATAACCCTAACCTTTGCTAACCCTAGTGCCTTCCGTGCACAAATGATAACAATGTAATTTTAATGCTTCTTAACAATAAATTGTGAAGTATTTTGGGAGTTCATCATATTCAGGACATAATATTATTAAAACATTCAGAGAATCCAGAGAAATCTTTGTAAACAAGAGAAAGAGCTGAAAAACAAATTGGATGGCTGTGGTCTTTTGGACCTCAGATGGCACTGCATCAACATCAGACCTATCATTGTATGGGTTCAGGAAAACCTCTGTCTGTCTACATTGTCTATGTGCACAGTTTGATACTCAATTCAAAAACTGCAGCCAAAATTGTAACAGGCAAAACACCCGAAATTGTGTTGAGACACGATACAGAAAATACCACCGTCTTATCTGGGCCTAAATTGGACTGATGTAGTTTTGTGGTTAGACCAA
Source organism: Alosa sapidissima (assembly GCF_018492685.1). Lineage (NCBI taxonomy): Eukaryota > Metazoa > Chordata > Actinopteri > Clupeiformes > Clupeidae > Alosa > Alosa sapidissima. The sequence goes on along the minus strand of NC_055978.1, from coordinate 26,647,917 downwards.
TCAAAATGTGCCATTCTTTTTTGAAATCATGGATTCATCTGAGCTAAAGAGAGGGCCTATCCAAATATCTAACCTATCAAACTTGTTTTAGTGCTCAGTTCGAAACCCAACATGTTCTATGACTGTGGATGAGCATTAGTGCTTACAGCATGGGCATCTTGGCAAAGCACAATGAATTCTGAACGATGTACAGTATACAGGTTTTGAGCAACATATACTTCCATCCAGGCAATGTCTTCCAGGGAAGACCTTCAATATTTTAGGAGAATAATGCCAAAATGAATTCTGCACATATTTAATGTTGATGGAATTGATGGAACTGAACTACTTTAGGTTGGTAAGGATCAAAACATGAATTAAGGCTAGGTCTGCTTTATTAAAGATGAATGAAGCTAAGGAGAATCATCTCCCACAGGTTTTGCTGAATTTGGTTGTGACAAATAGACAAAGTGTCAAGGGGATGTCAAATGGTAAAAATGATCCACAATTATGACTATCTCACCTTACTTGCTATTTTTGCCTGTTTTTCTTTCCTTCCATGAAATGTGCGTCACAGCACTTGCAGACTGCGAGGTTTAAGCAATCTTTTGTGACAAGCCATAGTGTGTGACATGGGTCTAATACACTTGGGTACGACATCAAATTTTATGTATGTAGACTTTGCAATGAATCATACAACCTGAATCATAGGCCAATGATAAGTCAACATGGAAGGTTGTAGCATTAGTAAGATGGTCATCATGAATATGTCTGACAGTCAGAATGTTGTCTTTGGCTATCTTTGGTTATAAGACTGTGACATCAGCCATCTTTGAACCTCTCTCATATAGTGACCACAGTTTTGGAGCCACAATCAAAAAGATGACCATTTTTGCACCGGGGCAGCTCAGAATCCCACCGTGTATGCCTGCCTGCCTTTTGAATGATCCTAGAAAGAATGGGTCTTTTTGTTGAGTAACCACAGACGTCATATAACTTTATGGAAAAGAAAAATGATTTTGTTCCATAACAGTTATACTGTAGCTAACAACTTCAGAGAGTGAACTAGATCACTGTCACCCGCACCCTCAAAGCTTTAACTGTCCATGACATAGGTGATGAAAATGGGAGCATGGAGCTCTCTTACCATACCAAGGCAGTATGACAGAGGCTCACACAGACCCATTAAAATGACCAAAAATAAACCGTAGCCTTCTGCAGCCCTGGTTTCCTCGCAGTAGCGGGTGTCTTGGCAGTGCCTTTGGCAGCAGAAGTAGGACTTGGACAGAGGGAGAGAGATGAAATCATGTTTCCATGGTGTTGATGCATAGAACAGGGTGTCTGACAGACTCCTACGGGCTGCATTTGAAAGAGCTGCTTCAGGCTCATGTTCCTGGCTAGACCTGTCCAGTTTGCAGCTCCTGACCACCTCACCTCGCTTCAATCAGTGTAAGACTGAGGTGAAGCTATGTGACACTTGGGGAGAGCTGCTAGAACATGGTGCCAGCCCAGAGGAAGTGGACCTCTGGCATCCGCAGATAAACAGACTTCTAACCTTGATGTGAGGGAGCAGCATGCAGCAGCCGCTGCCTGCACACAGACACAGTCCCATCCACAGTGCTGAAGCGTGGGAGCTTAAAGGAGTGAGCACTGGGGTATTGCGTAAGGAGATCTGCCCCGGCTTATCCCTGGATCTGATCCCTCCTCTTCTCCCCTCCCCTGCGTATTCGCTCACAATCCGTCCATATTCTCCACTTTACTGGCACTTTAGGCCGTCACATAAGCCCCATACCCGTGTCTACCTTTAGTGTGCCCCACCAAGTAAACAGCTGGCCACATGTTACATACTCGGCCATATTAGGACCTGTGTCCTACTGTATGTGTTGTCAAGTTGACACAATAAAATTCTCTCCTCATCTCTTGTCAAAAAAGGCAGTGAGACGTAGGAACAGTTGACAGTGGTGTATAAGAGGTCTGCATCTGACCATGTCTTTACTCCCACTCTGTCACTATTTCTCTCCTTTTGTCTGATTTTCCCTTCCATAACCACCTCTCTTTTTTCGAGCGCCTAATGTGATTAAGCTGCCGTTTGTGCCGAGTGTGTGAGTGTGGGCTTGGCCGTGGGGTTTATGTTGGCCCCGTCTCTGGAACTGGGGTGGGAGATCGGCGCACAAAACATTTCATTTCTCATTTTCTGGTCGGATTTTCGTTTCTGTGGAGAATAGTAAAGGGCTCCCTGCAGTCTCAGCCATCAGTGCTGCAGAGACATCAAATACACTCCCACACAACGCAGGACACTAATGGTGTTGTGTGTGTGTGTGCTTGTGTATTTTTAAATGGGTCGATCTATTCTCTCAGTTGCACCCATATGAAGTACAGTACCAGTGCATATATTTTGTATTGGCTTCAATTAAATGATCGTATTCTGATAATTAATGTAATGTGGGTTTGTTTGTGGGCTCAAGGCTGGTATCTGTGGCCTGCTGCATCACACGTTATTATTTCATATCTGATGTAAACCGTCTTTTGAATCCAAACACTCTCTCTTTCTGCAGATTGACTTGGAGCCAGAGGGCAAGGTTTTTGTCATCATTGACCTCTCGGGTTCTACAGGTGAAGGTAGGACATGATTTCATGAGCACAAAACATTAATACATGCACGGACACACACCCCCACACACACGCACACACTTGCTCAGGGAAGAAGAATGGTCAGAAATAACTGGACAGTTGTGTGTATTTCAATTGAAATAGAATAATACAACTTTAATTAAAGGTACCTTTACCTTTATTTTGATGAAATGAAGGCAGATAGTCAGGGAGGAGATTGCATTGCAATTATACTGTGGGTCCCAAAGCCATTCTGTAAGCT